>NW_018020674.1:301472-311632 GCF_002006095.1 Pseudomyrmex gracilis | reverse complement strand
TGGCGGGGTCACTGACCTCGGCCGCGCGGCCTTGGCGGGGTCACTGACCTCGGCCGCGCGGTCTTGGCGGGGCACTGACCTCGGGCGCGCGGCCTTGGTGGGGGGGAGGGTCAATGACCTCGGTCGCGCGACTGCGGTGGAGTCACTGACCTCAGCCGCGCGACCGCGGCGGTGTTACTGACTTCGGTCACGTGATTACGGTATATATATATAATACGGTATATGTATCTATGTATAATATTATATATAATATATATAATATTCTTTTTTTTACTCTTTTCCCTGTTACGTGACTTTAGTCACATGGTGTATTTCCACTCCTCTTTTTCACTATTTTTCAAGTTTGATTTTCATGCGTTATTTCTGACATCTCTCATATGTACATCATGTGTATTATATTGTTTGCAAGACGTATATACTAGCTGTCATGGCGGTGACAGGTTGTGTTCACTGACACTACACGTTAAAATAAAAACAATAATAGCGTGCGCGTAGCGCGCGCCTGTGTTGTGCTAGTTTAATAAATTATTTTACTTGATATATATGACAAAGAAAATGAAAAGCGTTTGCTTTGCGCGCGCAGAATCGCGCTTTATCTCGAAAAAAAATATTTCGATTTAACGATTTTTAGCCGAATATATATGTAAGATTTAATATAAATCTCGATCAGTATTCCCGGCAGGAAGTGCAAAAAGGAGGAAAAAAGAATATATCTATGTGAGACTCAAGGATTTTAGACTGCTTGGCACGTGTCGCGAGTGCCGCGCTTTTTCACGTGTGACACGCGATGAATAACAGATGTATCGTCTATTTTACAATGCAATATTGTTTGACGGCGAGAAAATTGCGCGATGTTATTGAAGGCGGAAGATAATGGGGAAAAAAAAACGAAAAAAAAAAAATAAGGAAGCAAATTCCGAACGTATGGAATTTTAAAAAAGAAAATTCCCGTTTTTTCACGCCAAAAAAAAAAAAAAAGAAGAAATCGTTTTGCGAGGATTATGCTTTCGGAGGGTGAAATTTTCGGAGTTCGATCTCTACCTTTTTCGCGCGCGGAGGTCAAACACATCCCTTGGATCATCATCTCGTGCGTCCTTCTTCCCTCTTATTCGTGAAATTTTCGAGTGACTCTAAAATCGCGATGGCCGCAACAAAGTGGATTAACGGGGTGCGATATATGCAGGGAATTTTTCCATCGCATCGGAATTTTTAGCACGTTCGTCTAGTTACGGGATGAAATCGGCCGAAAATTTGTGCACGAAGTGTGTCGGATCTTTTTCCCTCGCTCTTCTTTCCACACGTACGTTTATATATGTATACATATATACATATATATATATATGTATATAAGGGATATATGCAATATTCCTTCGTCTCCCTTTTTGTCAAATAAACGACGAACGCGGAGAGATCGGTGGAGAAACGTTGCGCTTTAATGCCCCTGTGTTCACGGGCGTGCGTGAAGTCTCTCGAACCGAATCGAGGGACGGGAGAGCGCGCGCGGAAATTAATTTCCGCGGTTGGAAAATTGCCACGCCCGTGCTGCGGTATTGTGAGGCTCCGCGGCCAATCGCGCCTCGGTGGAAGATCCGCCTCGACGTAGGAAAACCGATTGTGGCGATAATTGCTCGTTCGTAATGATTTCCTCCTCGCGCGTAATTTCCCCACGCGCTCTCACGCTGCTAATTTATGACACGTATTTAACATCTTAATCACCGCGTCTGGTGTTACTTCGTCTCCCAGAGAGAGAGAGAGAGAGAGAGATCCGCTCGTTATCAGCTCTCGGAGAGTCAGCGGCGGCGGTGGCGCACGTCCTCGTGCGCCGGAAACGTTTCCGACTGCAATTCTCGGGCTTGCAAATGCGCCGCAGTTATTCACGCTCGCGCATTAACAGAGAGAGAGAGAAAGAGAGGAGAGGAAGAAAGAACGCAGTGACGATTGTCAGAAAGAATTTCCGTGACGAATACTTCTTCGTCGTCTTACATCCGGGGATTTGCTGTATTTATATATATATATATACGAGGGGTGTTGCTGCAAAACCACAGCAATCTCCACTTTTCACAATTTTCGAGTTATTTTATATTCCGCGTGGAAAATTGTGTAGTGGAGGAATCATCTCCTCAGGCGACTCAGAATTTTATTTAAATTAACATAAATCGTACACACACACACACACACACACACACGCACACACATAGATATATATCTCGTGTTTCGGTTCGCATTTGCTCGAATTTATTTTTTTCGTCAAAAATTACACGCGAGCGGAGTTGGTTTTGCAATCGAACCCACCTTCCCGGGGTTGAAAGAAGCGCGAGAGACCAACGGACATGGTGTCGACTGCAATCATATTTCGTTAATCCCGCGCGTATTAGTACAGAACGGCGTCCCGTTCTCCGCTCTTCGCTTTGACGCGCGTCGTCACTCGCTCGTGAGTGGATATCCGGTATCAAAGCGCGCGGCGGTTCCGCTTATCCCGTGGAACCCGTACACACATCGAGCTCATTGTACACGGGCGAACAATTTTTCGTTCTGGCGCGCAGCAGACAACCGACAGACGGTGGCGGCGGCGGCGACGAGCCCTCTTGTTGTACAGTATCTCATCGAGGGTGGAAAAAGAGGGACGAGGAGATTCGAGGCGGGCGCGAGCGCGAGCGCGATTTCTCTCTCCTTTTCCCGTTCTCTTCTTTCAACCCTCTTTTCCTCCGCACCTTCCTCTTCCCGTCAAATGATTTCCGCATTGTGCCGGCTGTAAGGATGGACAGACCGGCGGAATTTTAACGAGTTTTGTGCAACTTGATATAAACGGTCTTTCGAAGGAGGAAGGAGACGAAGAGAAAGAGAGGGGTGAAACGCCGCTCCGGTTCCTTCCCACGTAAAATGCTTCTTTACACGTTCCTCCCACGAAGAAGAGCGTACACGAAGATCGCACGAAAGTTCAAGACGGCACCAACAAGCACAGGTCGTCCCCTCGGCGTACGCTCCGCGTTGGCGCGTATCGGAAAAACAAAATTGAGGATGTAAAGATACCTTGCGTTTCTTCTCTCCCCGAGGGCGCATCCTCGCGCCCCCTTTTCTTTCTCCACCCTTCGTTTTTTTTTTCCTCTTTTATATCTTTTGCTCGATATTCCGAGTGGAAGTTATCAACGCGCACGCCGCGGCCTGGTGCGCGCGACACTTTCCGAAATACGATAAGAGATACGCGCGCATTTTCGATCGTGAATGGTGTTTCGCGTGAACAATTTTTTTTTTTTTTTTTTTTTTATTTCCCACACGGGCGCTTTTATTTTTCACATCGAAAACAAGGGTCGTTCGGAAGCACATCCACAAAAATGTCGACGGTTTAAATATTCAAAAAAATGAGTAACGCATATAAATAATTAGTATCTAGTTTTGTACAGAACGCGTTTTTTTCTTCGACAAAAAGCAGATTGTGAAAATTTCATTTCAAAAAATCCACGAATTTTATTAACATTATCGTCGTGATAATTATATCGACCGTGTGTGAGCGGCTAATTCAATTACATACAAATTTCCATTAACTTTTACATGGAAAGTAATGAATTCGCTTTATTACAGCGAACGCCGGGGGATAATTCGCGACTACTGTGTTTTCGCGCGCCGGTAAATTTTCGAGCGACATTATTCGGTTTTTGCGCCGCCGAATCCCTCTGTGCGTCGCGGCGGATATTGTATTAGGTGCGCGCATAAGTCGCGCGCACACGCGTCATTGCGCACTTACGCCATTCCACGCCGAGGGGGGTGGGAGAGGAGGCGGGGGGGGCCTATCACTCCGACATTATCGGCGAACAAAAGCATCCGGAAAGAGCGCCGCGTATTCCGTATTCCGTATAGTCTCGCGGAATTTCCAATAGCGTTCTACCGCACCGCTGGTTCGATTTTGGTCCGAAACGCGCGCGAGAGGAAACGATCAATTTATAAGAGATAATGATATTCTGATCAAGTGCGTCCAAGTCGCGATTTCATTTCTCGTCGATTTTGCGCGAGAGATAATACAAATGATGGATAATTTTTTTCCATAACATTTTCTATAGATATCGCGTCGTATATATAGCACACATCGCGTAAATCGCGCCCGTCTCGCTCTTATTTCCCACCCTGTGTGTGTGTGTGTTATTTATCCCGCACGTGTGCGTGAAAACAGTCGCGCGACGAATTTCCAACGACGGACCATTGGTGTCGTATCGCGATACGGTTCGCGAAAACTTTGAAGCCCGCTCAATGTTGCCAGGCGAAATCGCCGACATTTGCAAGCGTGACAGAAAGCATCGACGCACAAAGAGAGAGAGAGAGAGGTGTTTCGTCTTCCTTTCCGTATATAAAACGTTACCTGATTATATTCCGCCGGGGAGTAGCAAAATGCGCTGTCACACTTTTTTTTTGCCCCGCGCGCGATGAGATCTTTTTTCGCGTTTCCTTATTTTCCCGCGATATTTTATCTCGTCCGTATCTCTTGATTTTCGCGGAAGCGCGAAATTATCAACATTTCGGCGTACCGAAGGAGCGGTTTTTCACGGCGAGAATTTCTCTTTAAATTTCTCCGAACGGATTTTTAATCGATTTTGACAAGTTACGCAAGAATTTCGGAATTCGCTTCGGAACGAATCGAACCGAATTCGACCGCGTTTCGACCATAAATCCAAGCGAGCGGGCAAATTTCGCCTCGTTGTTTCCGACAACGGACATTGCATCAGCATTGCAGCCGCACAGATTCCCATAATCTCAGCGTTAAGTTGCACAGAATTGCCAATGGCAACTCTGAATTGGAATCTGCCGGCCTCGCGGCCTCGTTGCATAAATTTCTGTTTAACGCGCGCGCGCGCGCGTGCGCATATTTCGACGACTGTAACGCGCGAATTTATCATCTCTTGAGTGTATAAAAGTCTGATAACTACTGTCTCTCGTATCTAAACAAATAAATGAAGATTTTTGATCTCAGCTCTCTCGCTTATGTGTCCGGGAGCTCGTCAGGTTCCGACGTAAGTCAATAAGCTTCCGGGAATTCACAGACGAGCAATTTCGAAACCGTCCGTTTCGTATTCCGCAGCGATTACGTCGAACGCGTGCCCTTTGTGCGAGCTGTCGATACACGTAAAATCACATCGGCGTTTCCAAACACGCATCCCGGTCAAATGGCATGCACATATGTATGTATATATATATATACTGTGGGATTTCTATTTTCCATAAGATATATTAAAATCGACGCGTCGATAAACTCTCTCTCTCTCTCGATATGGCGCCGCAGTTTTGCGCAAAATTTGTTTCAATATTTCTTTGACGGACGCGGTCCATTGTGCGGCGACCGATTGACGATCAATTTCAATAATGCTAATTTTCCACAATCAATCATAATCGACGTCGATCTCTCGACTGTGTATGTGTGTGTGTGTGTATTTTTCCGTCGGATTTTCCGCGCCGCGCGCGAGAAGCATGTAATTGCTACAAACCTGGACTACACACACGGATCGAATTAATGTATAATCTCGGCGCGTAAGAGAGAGAGAGAGAGAGAGAGAGAGAGCGCGAAAGTTTTTGCACCACCCACGTGTTTCCCGAACGCAACTTTATCTTGCGCTTTCAACGAGAAAGCCTCTCTCTCTCTTTCTCTCTCTCTCTCGCCTCGTCTCGCCGAAACTTTTACTACAAGCTCAATATGAATTTTAAATTTCGACCCGAGCTAGTAGTTTCCGAGCGTGCTGTTGCTCGCTCACACTCGCCGCGCGATATTAGCGCGCGAGCGAAACGCGCCGCTCTAGGGCGGCGTTATATTTTTTTTTTTTTTTTTTGCCGCGGGATCGCCACCGGTGTGTTACACACACCGCGCGTTTATACACGCGCGCGCTTCCTTGATTACAGTTCCCCCCGCGGCGCCAATAAAATGTCGTCTCCTCGTCCTCGCGCCCGTGCCCGATTTGCATTCGTTGAACTTGTAAAAATGCGGTCGGCTTTTGCTCGGAAAAAGCTCGGTGTGACCATTAAAGGTTCGGTACGGTTTGAGACGCGCACTCGAGTGCGCGCGCGGGTCGGCAAAATCGCTCGGTTGTAAAATATTTAAATTTTGACCACACACGATGCTTTTTCCGATAATAGCCATTTTAAGGAAACGAGGAAGAACATTCTCTCGTTTGTGTTCTTTTTTTTTTTTTTTTTTTTTTCGGGATTCCACGCTCGCCGAGTTCGGAACAAGCGTATCGCGCGCGCGCGCGCGCGCGGTTCAACTTCGGAAATAGTTCGTCGTAAGAGAGCAAGGGTGTGTTGCAGATATGCATCCGCTTTTCTTCCATGATAGTCGGGGGGAGGGGGGGGGAGAGCGAGGGAAGGAGATGACGTAAACCTGCACTTTGTCGGGATGGGATATCCGTTCGATCCGGAGGAAAATGATAAGAAACTCCGAAGAAAAGAACGATGTACCGGGGGNGGGGGGGGGAGCGCGAAAAGAGAGAGTCTCTTGCGCCCCCCTCCCGCGCTCGCTGTTGTCCCGGGCACGCTCTATTGTCTGTCGAAGTTTTCAAATATCTCCGAAGGGAGATGCGCGTTGAGACGTAGACGAATTTATGTATCTGGAAGAAGCCGCGCGCGCGACTTTTGCCCCCCCCGTCTTATGTGCATATACTCGCGCCCTCGTGTGTATCGCGTAAAAGAGCGGAGGTTACGTATCAGTTGGGACGGGCGATATCGAGCGGGCGAGATAGACTCCTCGAGATCCGGAGAATCGGAAGAATAAGACTCGGAAATCGAAATAGCGTTCGACGAAGAAACGTAATCTCGCGAGATAAGAAGATGGAAAAGGGACTCTCCTCATTCGGGGGGGGTTTGCCTTTGTTTTTTTTTTTTTTGTTACGAACGGCGGTTTCGGGGGACTTTATTCAGGGGGAACGTGACCGCGCTGTCACGTGAATTTGTTTGGTTGTAATAAAATATATTCGGGTTTTGATGTTGTAGTTTTCAACTTTTGATGAGGAGATTAGTATCCTATTATATCTTGAATGTTTGGCGCTTGAGAGATATCTCCGGATCTCTCTAAAGTATCGCGCGGTAGAAAGTATCCCGTACGCGCGCAGGGCGAATCGATGAGTGATTTTGTGTGTACAAGCAACTTGGAGGTTGCATCGGGCTCTGATGCTTCTTTAATCGGAAATTAAATCCCGGAAAACTTCGATTTCTTCGCCGGCGATCTCGCGCGGCTTCGACTTTATCCTCTATAACCCCTCCCCCCCCCGTCTCCCCGACGACGCACGATTTAATCCGCCAACAAATCGCCCCGAGCGGGTAACGCGATAAGTTGTTGCTAATACCGGCACAACGGAGAAGAAATCCACGCGAAATTAACTCCTCACCACCGCCGCGCGCACGTTGTTTCTCTTTTTTTATCGCAGCGTGAGGTCGCGAGGCACGTAACGGGCTCGCGATAAAAAGACAAATATTTGCACTAATTTGCGGGCACGTCGCTTAAATTGCGCGGTGAAAATGTAGACGGACTTCGTTGCGGGAACGTATTATGTAACGAGGAGGATTTCTCTCTTTCTCTCTCTCTTTCTCTCTCTCTCTCTCTCTCTCTTTTCCTTAACACGGTATTTTTATCTTGTTAAGGCGCAAGACTTCGTTGTGACAAGAAACTCGGAGACGAGTTTAAATTAGTAAGAGAGGTGTTTCTCGCGAGATTGAGTTTCATTTGGAAAATTAATATTCAGGAAAACTCGCTCGTAGCGCGGTGTTGTAACACAAAATACACAAAAGGCACAAGAGAGAGTTTTAATTTCTCTCTCAATACACATTAAATTAATTTTACTCGTCTATTTTGTAATATACAAATTGCAAACTGCGAAGTAAGTTAAAAAAAAAAAAACGATTAAAAAACATTGCCGGAAATTAAAAACCAAATTAAATTTGAGTTACTATTTGTACATTCTCTATTTTATAGCATCGCTGTGCGATGGTTTTTCACGCGTTCTTATCAAAATTACAGATTTAACGGAATAAAATATTAAAGAAACCCGACTTCAACAATCTCGATCCCGCCTTCAATTTGTTCGAGTAGCTCTTCGTGCGAATTGACGACGACGAGAGTAAGAGAGAGTTACATTTTTTTTTTATCTCTCTCGCAGACGTCGTAATTTTTTTTTTTTTTGTCGCAAACACTGAAATGTGGGCCTGCTGCCCTTACGATTCAATTCCATTCGCTCGTTCTTACTTCGATGCTCGTATAGCGCGTATTATCGCGCTATCGCTCGTCGTCTGAGCGACGAAGCGTGTTTCTCTCCACGTTGCGCGCGCGAGAAGAGCTATCGATCCGCGGAGCGAGCCGCGCTGGTTGAGAAGCCGACAGACAGAGAGTTTCCGAGATCCGTGCTCTTCGCGCGCGCGGACCGTAACACAATTACGTTAATTGGCCGATGCTTACATTAGTATTAAGTGGAAGTCTGACGAGAAGAGCCAGCGGGCGGAGCTTCCAGCTCGTGGCTCTGTTTCGGAGGTTCCTTCGATAACTTACACGTTCACACGAGAGGATGAGGCTCGAGGCGCTTCAAAGCACTGTGTGTGTGTGTGTGTGTATGCGCGCGAAACACCCTTGCGGCGAAACTGACGGAAAATCGACGAACCGGAACGAAACGAGAGGAAGTAAGGTGATTATAGACAAAGAAAAACAATAAGAAACACGAGATAAGGAAGGGAAAAAAGGAAAAAACAAAACTAAAAGAGCGCGAAAGCAAACGTACACACGCGCGCGCACAACGCTGACTCACTAAAGTAATTAAGATCGATACGAGAGAAGCGCGCGAACAAAACGACATGGCAACGACACCTTAAACAAAAAAGTCCGATTGAACAGGTGGATAAAGGGAATGTGTACAGGGGATGAACGGAAATCAGAGAGAGAGAGAGAGAGAAAAAGAGGAAAGAAAAAACGGCGCGGCGAAACACACAAAAAAAAACCAACGGCTCGCCATGTGTTGCGGAGTTTGGCTCGCAAAAAGAAGCTGCGGCGGGAGAAGGGATCAAGAGAAAGATTGCAGATAAAGGGTTGCAGATAAAAGTGGAAATGGGAAATGCGGAGGAAGATATCGCGCGGGAAGGAAATGCAAATAGAGGAAGAGCTTGCGGCGGTGTTCGCGCGTGCAAGTCGCGCGGGAAGAAAGAGAGAGAAAGGGAAAAGAGAGACTGCGAGAGAGAACAAGAATGCACACACAGAGAGAGAGACGAGACACCGAGGGAAGGTGAGAAAGAGACTGCGAGCGACGGGGGGCGAGAGAAGTTTACCGGAGGGGGGTTGGTTGAAGGAAGGGCGGTCTCTGCGAGAATGGTTCCGAGGCGAAGTTTGGCGGTTTGGCATCCCCGGTAGCGCAAACTACTACACACACCGTACATATATACAATCCCCTTTCGTCTCGAGGTTACGCGTGAGGTTTGCCTCTCTCAAATCTACGAGCCCCGGCGCTGATTTCACGGCACCGCCGCCCGCCGTTTGTAGGATAAGCCGGGGAAGAGCGCGGTCTTCCACCGTCTTACATTCGCGGTCGTACGAATCGTCCCGCGAATCCTCCCCACCTCCCCCCCCGCTTCCCACCGTGCTCTGATCCTTCGCGACCTCGAAAACGCGAACTTTCGAAATTCTTCGCGGGTTATTCCCGGTGGAAAACGCGCGCGAACGCGGGAAGAAAGAAGAGCGACGACGCTCTTGAAGTTTCTTCTCTCGAAATTCTTCGCAATTTTTTTTGAAAAATTGTTCGGTATCGCAATTTGAAAGTATCCCCCCCGTTTCCACTTTGTTCAAAGAGGGACTGTAGTAGTTTTACTCCTGATTTATATATATATATATATATATATATACAGGGTGTCCCAGAATTGCCGTACAATCTCTCGTAGGCAGATAGAAGGAATAAAACTGAGTCGAAAAGTCCTGAACCATTTTTTTCTATTATTTATAATAAAGGAGTAATTATTGAGTAAATCAGGCCAATTAGCGCCGATCTTTAGCCAGGCGCACGACAGTGAACCACGCGCCTGATGTGTGTGAGCACTCCGCGTAGTTCACTGACGTGCGCCTGGCTAAAGGTCGGCGCTGATTGGCCTGATTTACTCAATAATTACTCCTTTATTATAAATAATAGAAAAAAATGGTTCAGGACTTTTCGACT
>NW_018020674.1:283109-295002 GCF_002006095.1 Pseudomyrmex gracilis | reverse complement strand
AAAAAAAAAAAAAAAAAAACAAATCAAATAAAACAAAAATAAGATCTTTCCGCGCAACTGTCGCGAAATGCGAGGCGTTCGATACGTGTTCCCCGCTCGTACGTGTCACCCGTTTCGAAAGCGGGCTCAATTTCATCGCGCGCGCGCAACTACCCGCAGTCGCGACAGATCCCCTAATTGCCCGCCTAATTCTCTCATTTATTCGAAATGCGATATGTTATCTCGCAGCGGCCGATAGCGGCCAATTTGTCGCTAATGTCCGGAGAACTCGATCGACGATATATAATTTTCACGGGATTATATATCGTCGCTTTTTGCGCCCGCGTCGTTTGTTTCGCGCGCGACCGATGACACGCGAAAAATCTTTATGACACGTATATTATACGGTCGTGCATTCGAATATTTTACGCTCAACGCGGCGGAACACAACGCAACGCCGGGTCGCGCGGGTAAAATCGCGCGAATTATAAACTGTTTGCAGTCTTTTATCCTCTTTCGATTGTGAAATATTTGCGTACGGGAGAGGCGCGGAAACGCGCGCACGACCGAATCAAATTTCGCGAGTGGAAAATGAATTTCGTGATATTGCGAAAATGTTTCATCCCGCCGCGCTTAGAATTTGTTTTTTTCGCGATTGAAGGGAAATCAATTCGCGATGGACCGAATTTCTCTTGGCGCACAGTTTGATACGCGCGCTCTCGCCGGTGCTGTCGCGGCCGCACCGCCGTTCGTAAAATTACGCGATTCTAATTTCGTAAAAACCGAATCTCTTGCTTTTTTTGTTTTTTTTTTGTAAATCCTTTTTTATTGTTGCGTCACGCGCGGTGGATTTGCGAAATAACATATAATATTTTTTTACCGCACGCAAGAGAATTGTTCTGTCGTTCGTCTGCGTTTATCAACCAGCACAAATAATTATACCGCGTTTTTAAAGACACGTGACTTTAATCACGCGTTGTTTTTTTTCCCACTCCTCCCTGTCACGTGACTTTACTTTGGTCACGTTTTTTTAAAAACACGCGGCAACAACAATCAATATCGAGAGAACCGATCGTGATTATTTACACGCGCTTTTTCCGGTAAGAGATTTATTACAATAAAAAAATAAAAAAATAAATAAAAAATAAGAACGAAGTCTCGAGAAAAGAAAAAGGTTAAAACAATAAACAATATCAAGAGACCAGAGAGTATCTCGTGGCGAAATCACTCGGTCGGTTTCTAAGGTAACTCCGAAGACGGGCTTTACTTCCTGCCGGCGTGGTTTTGCGGTGAAAGATGAAACGCCACGTCGGGTCTACTGTTGCACCACTTTCCTGGCTTCCAGAGAGACTACGTTAAAAGAGTAAATAACGGGAGGCCTATATCGTTTCACCATGCTCGTGTCACGTTTAGAATGACACGATTTCATTACCCACCGCGCTTTCTTGCGCGTTGCAGTCTCTTTTTAGAAAGCTACTATATTACACCAAACTTCATTCTTATCTTCGCGCACAATGGAACAAATTTAATTCACACCATCTTTGCAATAAATTACTAAATAAAAGTAAAAATCAAATAATATATATATATATATAATATATGTAAAAAGCGTAAGAGAGTTAAACGAGAGAAGTCAAAATTGTCAATTGTTTTTTAACGCAAAAGACGTGGCGCTGACCGAGCTTGACATTGCTCCGAGATAATGAAAGTGAGAAAATGAAGGCTTTTATAAGCAAGCCCGTATATCCGCCCCGTCCATTATCTCCCACGTGCGAGCGCACGTGCGAGCGCGCCCGGCTTACACGCGCGCGGGCTTCGCGGGTGTTTCAGGCGGCGGCGTGAAAAATTCACGACCGTCGACGCAAAAAGCCGGCGGCAAGGTGACAGCGTGAATTTTTGTGAAGACCCGCATTCATCAGTCTGATGGCTTCTACTTAATGCTCCCGCATGCACCAGTGGTGGCGCGGCCGTCAGAATATCAGTCGCGATTTTGCGCTCGCTTCGGAAAAGCCTGGCATATTTTATTTTAATACGCGTATCTCTCTCTCTCTCTCTCTTTCTCTTACTCTTTCTGTATTTAAGAGAAATATAAAGGAAGGAATATAATAAGATAAACTTACGTGCATTTTAACGTACTCGTGGATAATTAAAAAATCAATCGCGGTAATGATTTTTCTATTACGTATATATTCGCGCGCATATTTGAAACATTAAACAAGCATCTGTTACGAAGCGAGGGAAAATTCAACTCCCGTAACGCGATACGCACGAACACGAATTTGTAGCGGGGATTATAATCGAGGCCGGGTCGCGCGTAAATGTTACATTCCTCATGCAAACCAGAGGTTTAATTGTAAGCGTAAATGTGAACCGGACCGATTCTCATCAGGCTGATGGGCTTTTACTTAATGCCCCGGGTATGTCTGTCGATGTGCCACATCGTGACGACGACACACGATCGTCGTCGTTCGTTTATATGGGGTGTGTATCCACACGTGTACGAATTGCATGAGGATACAATGGGGGGGAATGGTCTAAGTACTTCCGTGTACGGAGTAAATCGCCCGGGACACGGACAAGGTGATGAAAGCAATGGCCGGTAAAGACCAGTGTGTATATGTGTGTGTGTATGTGTGTTGCGCAGAATATAATATATATAGCACAGAAAATTTTAATATTCGCTCTCTCTTGCACTCATCTTTATAAATAAAATATGATCTTGTTAAATTGCGAAATTACAAATAATTTTATGGCAATACATGTTAATTATCATGCGATATCGTATGTAATAATTAAAAGCATTTTGATTTAATGTATAATAAAACTTAAATTTATAAGTTTAATAAATTTAATTTACAAAATTAAATGTATAAAATTAAATTTTTATTATAAAAAAAGTTATGAAATTTCATTTGTTATTATTTGTTATAAAAAAATTTTTACGTATGATAAAATTAAATTTCCAACATTTTTCACACACCCACAGAGTGTATTTCGAACAATTTAATCACAAATTACGTATGAACAATTGCGAGAAAGGGAGAGAAATGAATTTAAAATTTTTCTAACATATTCTCATATTATAAAAAAAAAGACATCTCTTTGAAAAGAGATCGTATCTTAGAAAACCAGGAGGGTCCGGTTTTCCTACGTGTGTAACGCACGCGTACGTACACACATTTTCGTACACCGAAAAGATACGACGCAAATAAATCACGAGATATAAAAGCACCTCCGACACGCTCTTCTCGCGCGGTTATCGCCAAAAATTCACGGTCCAGTGGTATTGGATTCTCTGCATGAGCAGACCGGCCTACCTGATTTCGAGCTTAATGGACTTTCCCGTTAATGAAATCTGAATAAAAAATCGACGTCGCCGATAGCTCTCTTTCATGACTTATCGGATGGTTTGTTGTGAAATACGGTACGCACACATTTTATGATCACCAATATTTCCGTCGTCCGCACGAACGGTTGTATGTGTTCCACACGTATACGGCCACATTTTAATTATATATTCACATCTCCTGTAAAAAAAAAAAAAAAAAAAAACCAAAAACAAAAAAGCATCTCTGCGCGAGGAAAATAATGCTTTATGCGATATGTCGTCTCGCTTATTTCCGGTGTGAAATATTTTTCATTCAACCCGATAATTGCATTCTACGACTGTTAATTTCTTTTTTTTTTGTGTTCTTTTTTTTTATCGTCCCGAAACACGCGCGCGAAATCGTAAACTATTCGTTTTGCAACTCGTAACTCTCGTTCAAATTTTGTACAGAAACGGTGTCGCGCCATCCGCGACATAAAAGTCTCATCGCAAATTGTCCAATATCCATTGTTCAAAACGCGCATCCTACGTTATATTCCGTGACTGCCAATATTTTCGTCGTCCGGAAGACAGATATTGTACAATATCACGAGTATAACTTCTGTCGAAAACTTTGATCAATACCTGTACCCGCCGCACACGGAGAGAATAATATCCTTGGGCGACGGGATGAGTCGTCTCTGTCGACCGGCTTGTTAATAATACAGTCTATGACTGTCGCCACTTTCATCGCTCGTGAAACAAGGATCGCGCACAATATGTCACTAGTAATTACGGTTTGACGAAACAACTTCAAAATCGATAACTATTCGCGCGCGTGTAGCGCTTATATGTATAAGGGGGGGGCTCACCCCTCTTCTTTTTCCATACCGAATACACACACCCCCCTCGCCGCCGATATATATTGCGTTCTGCGAATACTTTCGTCGCAAGTCCGCGGACGAATATATCGTTCCGCGCGGATATAAATTTCGAGGGGGGGGCTCGAAGCTTTCATTAACGAAAATTGAAAGAGAAGGGTAAATGGGCGGAGATATGAGCGCGAACATCGCCGATATTCTTGTTCGAGAGAACATTGCTGAAATGTCGCGCCGCGATTATTGTAAATATTTTGATTATCCGGGAACGCGGGTGTATTGTGCAAAATCGCGGAGATAATTTTAGCCGTTAGCACGGCCCGTTGTACGACGATCAATATGCCAAACTATACGACGTGCGGTATTACATATTGTCCCCGTGTTGGTACGCGATCCACATACGCGCATATATATATATATATATATATATACATACGTGGGACGGAGGGGCACGACGGAGGGGGAGCTTCGTTGCGAGGCACACAGTGATGAAGCCCAACAGCCTGAGGCGATATTTCCAATTTCAAATTCGAACATATACATATACACGTAAAGATTCGCTGATGATAGGTGTTTGATAAAATAGCGCACAAAACAAGCGGGCGATAATATATTTGGAGCGAAATCTCTCCAGCGAAGACGCAAATATAAGCGCACGTTCTTCACTGATGAAAAAAAAAAAAAAAAGAATAACAATTTACACAAAAATCATGAATATTCCGTTGCAACTTGAAAAAAAAAAGATCATTTACGACTCTGACAAATTGTGAGCAAACCACCGTTTTGATGTTAAATCTACAGTCCGATTAAAAAAAAAAAAAAAAATTAGCGGAATACCTTTTCGTATTCTCCGAATATAATTCTCCGTGCGATGATATTCCTTCTTTTATATCCGGGCGAGAATGTTCGTTCGTACGCGAAATTCCGGCGCGGGAGCTGCAACAGCTCGCGAAACACGCAAGAAATGCCAATTCGTTAGTAACGTTCGCGCGCGCAAGCCTACGCGCGTGTGAGCGAACGATACGGATCATATTCCCAGCCGGAGGTATAGGGAAGAGGGAGCGAAGGGAACTCGGGGAGAGTAGTGCTGGCGCGTGCATATGGGGAGGGGTTCGTGTGCATTCGCCGGCGTCGAGCACGTTCCGGCGGGAACTTGATCGCAAGTGATAATGCTCCTTAGTGATCAGCCCTAGGTGCTCGAGATTCCAAACGCGTCTCGTAATAGGTCCCTTATCGGCACCTATATCCCTTTCGTGGGATAAGGGAAGCGCGCGCCATGCGATGTCGCCGTATCTACGACATAATATTCGACGCGATATCCGTCATCGGGCGTTGTCATCGGCGCCGACGACGACCGCGATAATAATATCTCGCGAGCGCATCTCCGAGCGTGCCGCGAGTAAAGCCGCAAAAAGAAAGAAAAAAAAGAAAAAAAAAGACGTGCCGCGACGTCGTATATACCTATAGTACACGTTTCGCACGATCTCGCGTCCAATTTCCGTCTTGGAAGATCAACCGCGGCTGATCTCGACCGCGCGCAGATCTATCTTTGTCTTCGGACCTCTTTTCTCCGGACGCGGTAAAGTTTGCTCGAGGTTTTTAATTAATTTACAATTAAAAATTAGATATCTCTCGCAAATCAAACGCTTTATCCATTGTTTGATAAGATCAAATAAACAAATTGATTAGTTACACATTTATTTTGTCAATATAATAATTATTGAGTTATTATTCTATCAGCAGAAAGAGAGAGAGAGAGAGAGAGAGAGAGGAGAAAAAGCGTGTGTAAATAATCACAATCGATTCTCTCGATATTGATTGTCGCCACTTTTTTATCTCGACGCTGATTGGGACGTTTCTCGGATGTGTTTCTCGATTCATGTCATACGTGTTGATTTTCCTCTCCTTGTCACGTGACTTTACTTTAGTCACGTGTTGTTTTTCCACTCCTCTCTTTTTATATTGTTCGAGTGTGATTTTCATGCGTTATTTCTGACATCTCTCATATGTGTATTATATGGTTTGTAAGACGTACACACACACTACCTGTCATCGCGATGACAGATTGTGTTCACCGACACAACACGTTAAAATAAAAACAATAATAATAACGTGCGCCTGTTTGTGTGCTAATTTTTTTTTAATATTTATATTGTCTTTAATAAATGTAGATTGTTTCGCATCGCGCGACGCGCGTTTACGCTTAATAGATCTGTTTAATATCATGCACGACCGAACAGTTAATTAAGCTGCCAAACCGAAATCAATTACGGAGTCACGAAGTTTTCCCCAAAATGGTGTTCCAAATAGTGTTCCCACGCCCGTCCCGCATGACGTGAATGCAAAGTCGAGAAATTCGCAGCAGCAACCGCTATCCGGGCACAATAGCGACCGCTTCATTTAGACGAAATTCTATAATACCCGCTATATACCTCGCCCCCCTCCATTTCCCACGTGATTCGATCGGTCGTAAATATCTAGTCGCGACCTGCCGCACCCGGTCTGCTGTCCGCCAGCGAATTTGCCGGTTATGGTCACTCCCGTTAATTGGCATGCGCGTCGAATCGCGCCCTCGCGTTTCCGTTCTCTCTCCCGTTGTTGAAATTTATTTCGCGGCAAACGGTAATGCCAGATTCCAGAAGCCAGAACGCGAAATCGAAGCTGGTCGACGAATTTTTTTAAAGCGGATCGTCCGCGAGAAGCGCATTCAAAACGCAAAAAATCTCTCTCACGCGAATTTTCAAAACGATCCTTTCGATAATTTTGGTGCAACAAAAAAATGTTACCCGCGATCTAGAAATCATTCGATCAAATTTTTTCTTCTACAAATTTTGTAAAATATGTACGCGCATATGTTGCGAACAAAAGAAAGAAGATATCAGGCAAAAACGAGAGAACTCTTTGACGATGGTAAGAAGAGCGAGATGCGCGCTGCAAAGAAAGGTAATGCCGGCGGGACCGGGACTTTGATCTCCCGCACAAAGTGTGTGTGTGTGTGTGTGTACATCCGCGCGTGAAGACCCATTTCCATAAACTGCCCTGCCTCACTCCGACCGCGACAATAAATCAGATTACGCGAACATTTCGCACGACCGTACTTACACCACCGTGAAATCCGCGCGAGATCGCGCGCGCCGCAGTTCTCTTCTCCCCGCGGGCGCGGGCGAGAGAGTAAATGATCGCGAGAGTGACAAAAAGGGAACCCACCAAGATTGTGGGAGTTTATTCCGGTGGCTCGCAAGCCGGTCGTTAAACGACGAAAGCAATTTCGTCACTGCCACAAGTATTAAAGCGAAAAACGATCTTTGTGCGTGTAAAGCAACACGACCGTTACATCTTCATAAAATTTTAAGCATTTCCTCTAGTAATAAAAATTTTCGTCTGAATGAAATAATAAATTTAGAAAATTATTTCTTTCAATATAAAAATTCGTTTGTTAATATTAATTTTGTGCTTCGCGATATACGATCGCGAAAGTTCGTCGAAAGGAGATCAAATCGATTTGCGGTCGGACACACGTTCTTTCACACGTGGAGATTTCACTCCTGTCAGTGAAGTTTTGCGTCAAAGCGTCAACAGATTTTGATAGATCGCGGCTACGTCACTCTCCATAGAGACAATTGCGCTCGAGAAACTACGCTAACTGAATCAGCCTGTACGCCGTGCAGGAAGTATTCGGGCGCATCACAGTTTTATAAACTGTTTCACCGTCCGTAACGATAAATCAGATTACCGGGGGACGTTTTGCGCGCCGTATATACCAACCCCGTAAAACGACAACGCGCCCGCGGGCTGTGACAGCGAATGATCGTATCGCGTTGTATAACGAAAAACAAGCAAAAAAGCAAATCGCTGAAAATCGAGAGAGAGAGAAAGAAAGAGAGAGAGGAGAGAGAGAGAGGGAGAGAGGGAGAATCATAGCGGGCACACGATTAATCAGGCTCATAGCCAGCAGTTATTATCGCCATTATTGTGCAAATTATGCAAAATACTTTGCATAATTTCAAAGTTATTTACATTGCGAAATATCAACTGGCCCCGTTTCATCCTTGCGTGTAAAATAATCGTTGATATATATCATGTGATTATCTTTTTCAAAATTTCAAAACACGTGAAAATTACCTCGAAATTTACAAACATTTCAATGTCGCCGTGTCTGTTTTATTATTTTCAAAGTTGTAAAACACAGATTACTAATCGACTTCGTCGATTAATTCTGGTAAAAAAAAAAAAAAAAGTTATTATCTCGGGAATATCTCGTCAGCTCTCACGCGAGAACGCAAAATTGATCATATCGTAGCGTAGCGGCATCGACGACTTTCTGTCCGACAGACATTCGTCGTCGTTCGGCATTATCCGCGTTGTCGCGCGCGCGGCTAATGGAACATATAGTGTCGGGTGGAAGTCAAAAGTGTGACGACGGGATGTATTATCTAACCCCCGCGGAATATTCGCCCGGCCGTAGCCGGGGCGCGGTTTCATAAACTGCATGGCCAGTCGCGGTCATAAATCAGACGGCTCGCGAATGCAGCGAAATGTGGTGCTGCTGGTGGTAAACTCTCGCAAAATGTGTGCGCGGGCATGACGCCTCGCGGGGATAAATGATAATAACTGTTGGGACACACAGGAAAGAAATATATAAAAGGAGCTGAAAAAGAGAGAGAGACAGAGAGAGAGAGAGAGAGTAGCTGTGTGAAAGCGATATGCGCGACACGTTGCCGGATATATAACGTCATATATGTAATAATGTGAGAAATATCGTAAAATGATAAACAACAAACAATGATTTCCGAAGGTTATAATATAACACACAACATACGCAATGATCAAATGTACAGGGTGTCTGAAAAATTGTAACACACATTTTTGGCTGTGTCAAAATTTTTCAGACGTTCTATATGCGACGTAAAAACACGTACGTGGAGAACAGCAAAATTAACAAATAAAGATTAACATTTTTTAAAGTAAATAATTAACTAAATAAGAAAACTTATAAAATATAGTCTGTGTATAAAACAACATGTTAAATAATAAAATTTTATTTTGTCGCGTGTATCTCGTTAACTGGCGATGGAAACGCGTTGACAGAGATAGAAACCGTAAAATAATGTTGCAACGATCGCGCAGCGATTGCGATTAATGATAAAATCAGCGTGTTGATAAACAACCGCGTAAATTAAATTACACATGCTCACGTCGACCAGAGTTTTGTTAATACAATATCACGTAATTCGACTATAGAATCGGATCGACACACACACGTCGGAGACGCGATTTTGACGCGCGATTCTCACGTGTAATTTATTTCGCCCGCTGAAAACTGAATTCGAGACACAACTTTCGAAGTATGTTTCAACGTAAACGACATTTCACCGTGGCACGGAGAGAGCCGCGCGATGCAATTTATGAAATAGTTAAAGCCAGGCGCAACGCCGCCGCCGCCGCCGCCCGCCGACGCGTACCGCGCACGAAAGAGCTCCGGAGCTCACGGAACGGAATTATGCAAAACGCATTCTCGTGCATTTGAAAGCTTCGCATTTAGACGACAATAAATCAGATTATAGGAAGATCTCTCGCGCACGCCATACGCCGAGCCGTTTAGCACGCGATTTTTCTCAACCGAATGTTACGACGCACACCGTGTAAGAGATTCCTCTGTGTGCCAAACAAAGGCCGCGCGCTTTAAAAATGGAAACGCGACAAAGTTGTTGCGTGTTTTTTTTTTTTTTGTTTCGCCGAGAGAAGCTAAACTGAATGCCAACACAAACCTCGGCGAATAAAATTACTTACACGACGAGGGGGTCATAAATCTCTGTCGCGATATGCAAATCTGTCAAACAGAAAAAAAAAAAAAAAAAAAATATGGTTTAAGAAAAGTTTTGTTCGAGAGAGTTTTTTTTTTTCCTTTTGTGCACGAGACAAAAATGAGAAGCGTGCGGTTTTCTTTAACGCGCTCGTTATATAATGAGCTTTGCGAACACAAAAGGAGGGGGGGGGGATAGCGGCGAAATGCCCGTAAATTCCCGCGGGCCACAAACGCGGCGTATTACGCCGATAAAACGTTTTACGATAATAAAAGCCTGATTGCATAAACCCGGGGCGAATTGCGTGCCGGCAGCGATGATAATAACAATAATAACAGCAACAATAATAATAATAACAACAAATAACACTAATAATAATAATATAATAATAATAATAATAATAATAATAATAATAATAAATAGCAGTAATAATAAATAACAATAATTATGTGCGTAGAGCGTTACTTATGCGACTTGGGCGAATGATGAATGCAGCTTTCTCTACGTGATGTAGGACCGTTTAGGCGTCAGACGGGTGTGTGTTCCGCGAGAATGCAATTTCACACGACTGGTCACCGTGATAAATTAGATTGCGCGCTGGCGAGAACCGAGAGCGCAACACAACAACGGAAACCGTGTCGGCTAACGTCGAAAAACAGCGATGCGCCGAAGAAGTAGTGCATTAAAGCGCACGCAATTAGTACTAATTCCGCGCAGCGGCGCGAACTCGCTCACCGACCAAGCGTCGCTATCGAGCTTCCATGCGGCAACGGCGGCAACGGCGGCGTGATAACGTCCAAACAGACGTCGGGAATATTAACTGCGCCGCGGCGTTACAACAATAGTTCCGTAATCACAGCGGCTAACTACGTTTCGGTGAACTTGGCGTTGCGCGGCGAACTCGCGTGCGAGGCAAAAGCGAGCGAGCGAGCGAGCTCCCATTGGCCGAGTCTCATTTGAAACCGGCTAGTCCCGCGCTTGTGTGACGATAATTCAAATTTCGCAAAGGTCGACGGGCACCAGCGTGTTTAGGATTTAACCGCCGCGATCCTAGATCGCCGGGGGAAGAGCAAAGTAGCTCCCGCGGCCTGTGTAATGGCTCTGTAATTTCGACGATTCCATTGTTATAAGTCAGACAATGCACCGTTTCTCTCTCTCCCTCTCTCTCTCTTTCTCTCTCTCTCGATTGATACTTTGTTATTTAAACAGATGTACGTGTGCGTTTATGCGCGCGCTTCAATCTTTGAAGATGACTCTGTAAACTCTCCACGATAATTTTATGTAAGACGTGTGTGTACGTTGTATAAAAAAGGATACAAAGGAATTTTTAGTTTCTTTATATTCCTCTCCGCGACATCTCCCGCAACCAATTCGAGACTGATTTAGGAGGCTCGATTTAGTTTGATTTTTTCAATTGACGAGCTCGACTTGAAAGAAACCGATGAAAAATCCCGACAGAGTGCGGATTCGAACTCGCGAACTCGCGCTCAGGTCGCGAGACCACCGGGCCGGGTAAAACACCGCGCGCGCATTATACGTGTCTGTCAAGTTTTGGATATTATTAAATACACGGAGTTATCACAAATATACACAAGTTTCGCGAGAAAAGAACGCCGACTCTCTAAGGTTAATTAATTATATTTACGTTAATTAATTATATTTACACGCGCGCGCGTAAACACATGTGTGCGTAGTCCTCTAATATCAATAATTAAAATATACTTCGTTAATTAAGTCGAACCGTGATTGGCGTACAAGTGTTGCGTTTAATCGTCGAATCAATAACGCGCTCTGGGGTGTCTCTGGAGCACGGCACTACGCCACTTTGCATACAATCGACATTTATCACTCGGTCGTCATAAATAACCCAAGCGACGTCCAACGACGACGCGTGCTAGCGTGTCCGGAAAAAAAAAAAAAAAAAA
>NW_018020674.1:226731-283038 GCF_002006095.1 Pseudomyrmex gracilis | reverse complement strand
GGGACGAGGCGACCGATGGGGGTGGATTATAAAGCAGCCATCTCGCGCGTGCACGTAGTTCCATAAACTACCGGTCCTCGCGCAGTGGCGATAAATCAGAATTTATACCGGGCACGAATGCCTCACGTGCGTCCTCCTGTTGAATGTTAAAACGGAGGAGGAGCTCGGGAGCCTCGTCCGAGATTTTCGGAGCAAGCAGGAGAACGAAGCACGTGCAAGAAAAAAAAAAATAACACGCAATTCCAGCGCGATTACTGGTGTTCATCGGTTTGTTTGTTAGGGAAATTCGACGCGCCGATCTGTAATACGTTTCCTTTTCGCGCGTCGATAATATCATCGAGGAGAGGAGGAACTCGATGTAATTGTCGGAAAAGGTAAACTGCGATTTCATTATTCGCTTATATCCATTTATGACGCGCCCCCTATTAATTCATATCGTTATCGGCGGATTGTGATTTGATATTCAAAGCCGCGAACACGCGCGCGATGTGTATCAATCCTTTAATTGCAGTAAATAGAAGCTAACAAGCTTTGTAGTTACACGCGGCGCGCATGCAAAATAATGGCACTTGCTGCTGCGGAGCAGACACTACGCGCCGAGAGCTGTAGTTATTGCGCATCGTTTAATTAGTGTTCGATATGTGCGCGCGCGCGCTTCGAGAGAGAAAGAGAGAGAGAGAGAGAGAGAGAAAGCGAGGTGGATACTCATGATCGTATGTCTCGCAGACACGCGGTTAATTTGATCGACAATTGATGAAGTGCCTATTTTTTGTTTTTTTTTTGTTTTGTTTTTATTTTGTCTTTAAAGACCGATATACTCGAACGCGTGTGTATCAGGGTTGTGGGAATCAGATGCGTGCGCGATGCGGTTCAAGGGTTTAATTTCAATTCGCCACCCTGGAAACGTTGTGCGACACTGAATTAAATGGAATTAGCGCGTAAATTAAATATCGATTGCTCTCCGCGACCCTTTGCGACGATGATAAGCGACGATCTACCGAGCATGGAACATGTGCGCGCGAGGTTTGAGATTGGATCAACGAGACGCGATAGAGTACGCGTGAATTTTGAAATAAACACTTCGTTAGAAAAATACACACACACACACACGCGTAAGTTCATTCATATTAGAACTGTGTTCAGATTTTTTTCAAATCTTCAGATTTTATGCAAAAAGAACAATATAAAAAAACGGAATGTAAGCAATATGCTCTACTACTCTTATTGTCAAATTTCATCTCACATAATATACTGGGTTGTCAAAAAAGTTTGAAATTTTTCTTTTTGAATTTGAATTTTGAAAATTTTATTTTACAAATGCCTTTGTGCGATAACGCAAAACTTAATACGGTCATTCTAGATGGACGGTCTTTTGTCATCTCGCGGATAGCGCCGTTGTTCCACATCGGTATAGAATTTCCGCGGCTTCTCTCTACACGTCACAAAGAGATTTTTTCCGATAATCCAATATTATTAAATTTTACCGCGTATTATATATATTTTTTTTTTGCAGTAAAAATATCGCGAAAATAATACATTTTTCTTACAACTGAAAACTATTCGATCGGACTGGGGGCGTCAACTTGTACACACGCAAACCTAGTTTGACAAGAGAAAGGATGAGGAAAATAGGGATGGCGCTGGCTCGGACGCGACAGACGAACGAGAGAGCGGAGATAGTCTGGTACAAGAAGGGAGTAGACTCCAATTACGACGTTTAGGGGCGGCAGGGCGAAAGCACGAAGGGGCATCCGTGGAACTCCAGCCCCAGAACCCCCGAGGCTATTCCCGATTTTCAGATAGACACGGAAGGAGGGGGAGAGAAAGAGATAGATGGAGAGAAAGAGCGAGAGAGAGAGAGAGAGAGAAAAAGAGACGAAGTCGAAGCCAGTTCTGCTCGACCCCGCAGTCGAGTGTAGAGCTCGTTAGATTTTCCCCGTTCGCTTATATCCACGTTATCCGCGTATAAGCACAATCCGGTTCCTTTTTTTCCGACGCGCGGGCCACGTTTTGCATCTCTCGCTAATATGACGCGCCATCCTGTCTTTGGAAAGATGCTCATTTTTACATGCCTTCGAGCCGCATCAGTATCCGATATTATCCGCCTTGCTCGAGACGTTATTCAGTTTCTTTTTTTTTTTTACGCATTATGTAAATTGTGAAAAAATTAAAAAAAAAAAGAAATTATAATGTAATTTCAGTTATTATTAAGAATTTGCCATAAGGTTTGCAAAAAACCTTTTCTTTATCGATTCGATGGGAGTTATACTTTGTGAAAGTTAGCGCCAAGATATTGCAGACTCTTTCGCTGAATGTATTTTCGCTTACGGTTAAAGAGAAAGAGAGATACCGAACGCGGAAACGATCTATCTTTTTAACAGTCTAAAAACACGGCCCGATTGATTTCCGCGCGCAATTTCCACAAACGTATACACACGCACGTTTCCCATCTGGCGCGCGCTTATATTTGCAGTTTCCGTTGTTTGAACGAGTCAAAGAGAGAGAAGAATCGAAACGGACGGAACAGATTTTCCGGGGTTCGGTTCGACGCAAAATCGACAGAACCGGGTGCAATATAGCAGATATTATTTCATGCTTCGTCCGCTATCGCCGGCGTGCGTTTTGTATGTAAAAAACGCGACGCGCGAACGCCGAGAGAGCGCCGACGGAAGTGCGTTCGATCTTCGTCATTATTTTGCATATGGAGACCCGTTATATCGATGTATATATATATATATATATATATATATATATATATGTATATATTCTTGTCGCTCCGCTCGTTTACCCGATCTCGAGTCGTATTTCTCGAGCGCCGAGATAAGGACGAAAATGATCGACATGGTCGGGGATCGCATTACAGGTTCCGGCGGCGACGACGCCGCCGCCGTCGTCGCCGCATCGTCGTCAACTGCGAGATGAAGTTGCAGCGCGATGAGAAACCGAGGAAACAAGAGACCTCTTCTCCTCGCAAAGGTATCATCTCCGTCTCTCTCTCTCTCGCTCTCTCTCGCTCGGATCTCGATCTCCCGGCAAATTGTGCTACTCGTTTAAATTTGCATTATCCGATCGTCGGCACGGCTCCGCCGTGTACCTCGGCCGATCCTATCTCGTTCTCGCTCCGCTTGGATCGATGCGCGTGATTAAGATAAAGATTCGCAAGCCTACGGGGGAATACAGAAGCTCAGTAGAGAGTAATCAGCTTTCGCGGCGCGCAAGACGGAAAGTCGATCGGGGCGACAGTTCGACGAATTTATCATAATATTAAGATCCAAACGGAGAGAATATGAGATAGAGAGAGAGAGAGAGAGAGACCCTTTAAACTTACTTCTACTTGAGACTTCTACCTCTGAAAGGTGAAATATTGCTACTCGGTAATCTCTTCATCGATGTTCGTGCTCGTTCTCGCGTTCTCTTAATCGCAAAGGTGAGAATTGCTTCTTGATCATTTTTTGTTGCGCTGCAACTTTTTTCTGCTCTTCAAGTTTTATTCAAGCGCGCGCGCGCGCGCGCTTCTTGAGGCTCGGAATTAATTCCGCAGGTGTGACACGGCGCGCGAGCGGCGCTTTATATAACACGTCACTCCGTTCGCGGCGCTCGAAAAACGTAATTGCTTCTCATTAACAGCTCTTCCCAACACACACACACACACACACGCTTACACACCTACCTTGTCCCTGACGTCATGTCGCGCCGACGCCGCGCCCCGGTGAATTCGCGAATATAATAATCGAATTGTCGAACGCGCGCTGTGGTTTTTGATTTCGCTCTTGGCGAATACGTAATCGCGCGAACCTTCGGCCGCGCTGGAGAAGAGCGCCGCCGTTTTCTCTCTCTCTCTCTCTCTCTCTCTTTTTTTTCTCCCGAACGCAGACATTGCGAGAAACAAAGTTATTGCTTCTCGATGCCTTTTATCTCTCTTCGCCGCTTTCCTTTCTTTTTCGCGTCTGCGAGCTCGCGATTCGCGATTCGCGAGCATCGTTATTATTTGCGCGTGTCAGCTCCCGTACTTCTTACCTCTTGTTTCGCGGGATTCAGCAATGCATCCTGCTTACCTTGCCTCGCATTACTCCTCGCAGCGGGAAGCATCTTAGCTTCTTATTGCTCCGTTTCGATGCCCCGCGCGTTACTCTACTCCTTCTCTCCTCTCTTCTCTTCCTTTCACTCCCGTGTGATGTTGTGCGCCATTCGATAAGAACATTGCCGGTCCCGGTTGAAATTACATTACGTTTCTTAGGAATGGACAAAAAACAACGAGAGAAGCGCGCAAAGCAAGAGAAGAATGTAGCGGGATTGATTTGCAAAAATTTAAGATTCTCGTTGAGTTCTTTTCTTTTCGCGTGTTAGGTCGTCCTCGCGGAGTTGAAGTCGCGCGTGATTCTGTAGAGCAGAATTACGCGGCTCGAAGCGAAAAATGAGCCGCGAACAATTCACAGTCACCGAGTGTTCTCGGGTGAAGCTCAAAAAATTGCGCGTGCAAAAAATGAGGTCGATTGCCGTCGCGGTCTTTAAATTTCAGTCGCTTTATTTCAAGTTACATTTTTCTTGATATTTTGTTCTGTTTCTCTTTTTTTTTTTTTTTTTACTCTCGTAAGTAGTAATTAAATCCTCGTTCCAATTTTCGTTTCACGGAAATAAAAAAAAAGATTTGCCAGAGTAGCCAAGAAATTAGTTAACACGCGCACGGGGCCACGAGCAAGAACAATTTGCTCGGTCTGTTCGGAGAAAACGAATTTGTTGACGAAACAAAAATTCGGTAGACCGAACAAAGGGGATTTTGCTCGCCGTGTAACAGCGAAACTTTTTCCTCCGTCGTGTCGTTATGTCACATTTGCATGTTTTCCCTCGGTAGAATAATTACAGAACTTGTTTGTTTTTCTTAATTACGGGGAATTTTTCTTCCGAAAAAAAAAACACACACACCGCGATCCCGATGTGATTTATCCGATCGCGGATAATTTATGAAAATTTATCGCTTGTCTCATTAAATCTACGGTATCCGCCATAGCATAAATTTGGTTACGTTATAAAGAGAGACGAAGATACGGGGGGGTTGATGTCATGTGTTTTCGCTCTGTGGGTGGTCGTGCGTGTACAAACGAACTTTTCCGCGAATATTGCGCGCTTCTAAGTGGGCAACGTACAACACGCGAGCAACACGGGCGACAAAACTATTAATGAAACGCGTTTATATGTTGGCAAAATAGCGAGGCCGGCGGAGAGGTTGGGGCTGGGGGGGGGGGGAGGATTCGTATTAACGAATTCGCGTTGACATTGCGCCGTTCGCGCCGGGTAATTAATTAAATGCACATGCCAAACTTCGCGCGAACGATCGCGCGCACGTTTCACACGAGCTATACGGACGACGACACGTACATGTCGCGTCGCGCTCTCGCGTCACGCGATCAAAATATGTGCGCGAAAACGCTGATAAATTACAATGACAGTTTATTAACGCCACCGCAATTAACAAATCGCGAGATTGACGGCTCGTGAAAAGTGTTGAATTCCACGCGCGCGACTGGCGTGCGGAAAATTCAACTTCATTTTGCAAATTGTTCAATGTCAAATTTAATTCGAGATTCTGCGCGTGAAAAATATTCACGCGCGCGCGCGCGATAAAACTTAACTTTATTAACTTCTAATTTAAACACGCGAGTGTACGTAAGAATAATGTAAGCGTGCGCCGCGCATTTTCTTTGTAAATACTCACTTTATTAACGTGCTACAAATATTTCTCTGTGTGTGTGTGTGTGTGTGTTCGAAAGGATCTACTTTTCTCATACCGAGTGTCTTTCCCCGTGCCAGGAGGCCATGTAACACTTTTTGCCCGTTTCTCTGTATATTCGCCTTTTTCTTCCCGCGTCTCTGCCCCCCCTTCCGCAATTCCGAGAGTTCTTCGTTTCTGTCATTGCGACGGACGTATTATTTTATGAGACTCGTTAGTGTCTCGTTTCCCTCTCTCTTTCTTTCTTTCTCGAATAAAAGAGGTTGCGAATAATCGCGCGTCAAATTATGTCACGTGTTGCCGTGTGACGTGGCGAGATTTATTCCAGGTAATGTAATAACAAACGACTTGAAATAAAGAAGAGAGAGAGAGAGAGAGAGAGCGAGAGAAACGACATCGCGCGCGCCACAAGATTTAATAGGAGACTATTATTAAGATCTTATTATGCAGCGCTGTTATTCGCGTCTGTGTAACGGACATGCTCCACGCGAGAGAGGATCGTATTAGAGTTTATCTTAATCGGAATAATCGGATTATAGCGCGCGCCGAGAAGCTTGATGCGGATACTATCTGCAGATGCATCGCGCGCGCGCACACAAACACACGCACACGCAAGGAGAGAAGATTATCTCTAATACGAAAGAAGAGAGAGATGATGTATCACTTGATGCTCTTCTTACACATGATGCTGAACGATAAGTTTTTCTTTTGCAAAAACGCGAAAGAGAATAATAAAAATATCTCCACACTTCCGCGAGAAAGATCGATTTTTTTTTTCTCGCTTTTCTCTCACGAAAGAAAACTCTCTTCTCAATATTTTCTCCTAAGATATATCAACGGAATTTCTTCTTCGCGCGCAACGAGCAGTACAAACATCATTCGCTCTGGGAACAATTTATTTACGCGCGTCTCGAGATATTTTATTCTTCGACCTTCGAGTTCAATTTCGAGTTTATCGACAAAAAAAAAAAAACATCGTCAATATTACGGGACTTTTATAACGTGGTTTCCGGGAAATTCACGTTGTCGTGAACACACATATATATATATTTGTTATATGTATACATACGTGCGGTATAAGACGTGGGGACGCACGTAGCTTATAAGGTGAAATGTACATTGGGGAACTACAAATTTTCTGGAAAACTGGCTGCCTGTAACTTAGCAGGTTAAGCTTAATGAAATGAAAACGTATATTACAAGGTATAATGGTCACCTCGTGCATGTAGTTTAGATAGTAAGCTCCGGAAGAGCTACAACTCTCTACGGGATTTAACCGATGTATATATATATATATATATATATATCACTAATTCCAAAGTATAAACGTTAATCCCGGAACGGGATGAATAATGATTTTTGTGTGTCGCGCGTTACATTATTCATAATCCGCTTTCGTAGTAGTAGTTCCGCAAACAAATTGAATTTTCTCTCAACAGAGAGAAAGAGAATTTATACAAATGTCAACCGCGTTATTACATAATTGCGCACGGGCCAAGCGAAATGTCACTTCTCCTACTAATCTGTTTTTGTTTTAAACAAATCAAAGTGTTTTTAATTTATAGACACACAGTTTCGAAAACAAAAAACTCGAACTGCGAGACTCGATATTAAAAGTAGCTTCATGCGTTTCCGAATTTAAATCCTCCTATTTTCTCGAATATATTTATTTAAATTTCGCATCCTTTGTTATTTATTTTTATTACTTCTCTCTCTCTCTCTTTCTTTTGTTTTCTTTCTTTCTCTTTTTCCATAGGAAACAATATAACTGTCGATAATCGCTTAAATCGAGCGAGCATTAGCCGGCCGGCAGTAACCGATATCTACATTTGCGAAATCGCATGATGAATCGCGCACGACGTCTTCCAGAGACAATAGCGCGCGCTACCATCGGTTCCGAGCGAATCGGAGATGCATCGCGAGCAGGGTATAATTGATACGAGGGCCATTTTGATAATGAACTTAAGGGGAAACGTGCTGATTAACCGGAACGTTCCCCTCGCGAGCACAGTTTCAGGCAGCTCTTTGTCTCGCGTATAATTGTAGCTCGCCGATCCATCGCAAACACTGGCAGAAGAACGAGAACGAGAAAAGAGAACGGAAAGAGAGAAAGAGAGAGAGAGAGAGAGAGAGAGAGATGCTTTATTTTAACTACTAAAAATCTCTTCTGGTTACACAGAAATATAGACTTTAGAATAATACACTATTATACGTTGTTACGGACAAATAAAGACAATCAATGTAAAATAAAGACGTTCAACAAAGAAATTAATAAACTACAAAACAAAAATTAAAATATAACTACAAAAAAAAAAAAACAAACGCAAAAAGAAACACAATATACTTATTACTCGCCACAAGCGCTGAATTGATTATCAAGTAAATGTCGATATATAACAAGTTACGCCAAAGTACCTGGGCAAAGTACGCGTACTCAAAACTCCTGCGGCAACGAGAGAGAGAGAGAGAGAGAGAGAGAGAGAGAGAGAGAGAGAGAGAGAGAGAGNGAGAGAGAGAGAGAGAGAGAGAGAGAGAGAGAGAGAGAGAGAGAGAGAGAGAGAGTAAGACAGAGAGAAGTGTTTACCGTAAAGAAAGTTTATTTTACTCAGCGCAGTTTGAATGTTTGCCTCTTTTTTGCATATTTATTATTTATCACGCGAACACACACCGAGTAGCCGGAGCGTGATAACGTTCGGCTATTCTCGCAATCCCGTGGGATTTCGCTGGAAAACGTCCCCCAGGGTAGCGGCGCTCGTTTTTTTGGGGGGAATTTTTTTTACATAATGGGATATTTTAAAAACTTGCGGTTTATACTTTTTTTCGCGACTACGGCGAAAAGTTTCGCCACAAAGGACAACCGCCGTAACTGCCGTCACGTCTCGGAAGAGAAGGGCTCTTGCAAAAAAAAACAAAAAAAACAAAAAAAAAAAAAACAAACGCTCCCCTGAGTAACGGCCTCTCTCTTTTTCGCGCGACATTTTAGTAAGTCCGCCCGCTCTCCTCTCGCTGCCTCCAATTCAGAAGAAAATTTCCTTTACTCGTCCGATCCGAGAGATTGGACTTGGACACAACTTCGCGGAACTTCACATACGTTCGACGCAGTCTCCGAAGAATATATGAAGAAGGAGATGAGTAGTTTTTTCCGTAAAAAAAAAAAAAAAAGAATGTCCCCCAAAGCGATGTTTTGTCTACTTATTTTGCGACTTTTCCGCAGTCTCTCTCTCTCTTTATATTTTTTTTTTGTTAAAAATAAATCTCCGATAAAACGCATACAATACGCACGCACACAACAAGTTGATGTCATTATTGTTTGCGAATTATTGATATATTATATTTTGCAATCCGCGTCCGGTTTTTGTTTTTATCCGAAATAACGACAAATTACTTTATCTAATCGATGAATCATTTTGTGACGTTTAATTTGGTTTTAAATCGAGAATATAAGTTAATGTATATAAAAATCAATCAATATAAATATACACACTCGCGTGTCAGGACGTAACTAAATTGCCAGCCGGCCGGAGAGTAAAATTTCGCCCGGGGAATGAATTCATTTAATTACGTAGATACGCTTTGTGTCAGACAAAGCGGTTTTGCTGAAATTCAATTTCAATCAATATCGCTCCATTGTTCGCGTTTCTTTTAAATTAGTTCGTTCCATTCTCTTTCACGGAGGCGCGAGAGAGAGAGAGAGAGAGGCGCTTCACATCACCAACGCGCGGTGGTTGGAACTACCGCGTTCGCGTTCTGTAAACAATCGCGAGAGAGTTTCTTTTTCTTTCTCTGCTGAAATTTCTTTTATTGCACTCGTCGTGTCGACGATCTTCAACTCTTTTCAAGAGCAGATTAGGCATTAAAACAGGTACTTTTTAAATTTCATCGGAAANAAAAAAAAAAAAAAAAAAAAAAAAAAAAAAAAAAAAAAAAGGNNGGAATNTTTTCTTCTCGTTCTATCGTGTTTGGAATTAAACAGAAAGGAGAGCATCTTGTGCGCATGCAACGATGTACGCGCTCGTTGTTCCGCCGATCCGGAGATCGCAAACGACCGAAAACGACGAGGCACTTACTCGCGATCTTCGTTCTTTTTGTTTTTTTGTTTTTTTTTTTTGTTTCGTACTTGCTTTCGGCAAAGTTCGCCGAGGATTCAGACGGCTAGAAGAGAGAGAGAGAGAGAAGAGAGCACAAGGATGCAACGTTTAAGTTCCTCTTGTTCCTATCGGAAGCTTCGGAGTTTCGAGAGTACACGGCCCAACGGTGGAGTTTAAGCCGTAGCATCGATTTCCCTATTTGTGCTTTGATACGGTCACTGCGCGAATCCGACGCCGTCTGGCCATTTGTAACCCTATACGTGTAACATATACGTTCGTGGCGTGGCGGCGCGCGCGGTTGGTTATATATATCTCGCGTTCGATCGCGTAATTACGAACTTCAAAACGTATTGCTTGTCAGATCGGCTTGTGGATTTATCGCGTATAAAATACACGGTTACGCGCGCATTCGAAACCGCCGGATATAATTCGAGCTAATAAATAAAAGCGCGCGATAGGACCAGATAATAATAACGGAAAAAATTCCGAGAGAGAAAATTACGCGCAGTGTGTGATTACTCCCGCCGTTCTGTTCGGCCGAGTGTTTCAGACAAAAATCTCTCGAAGAAGTAACGCAGATATAAACACAATCAAATAATCTTCAAATGCTCATTTAAAACTTTAGGGGAGAGGCTACCCTGGTCTTTCAACCGAAATTACGAAGATCATCCTTTTGAGGAGCAACAAAAAGGTCTTAGCTGTTGTTTATTTGAAAAATGTTGATATCGAAAAACAATTTCACAAATAGACCATCGTTCTGTGACATTTGTGAGAATTAAATTCATGATACGTCAAACACAAAATATATCAAAAGTTTTTTGTGTATAACTGTTTAATGAACAATGAGCGCCAGCTACTAATCCTTGGAAAATTTATTCGGGAAAATGATTTTTATTAACATAATGCGAAGGACCAGGTTATTGAAAAAGTCTCTCCCAAATGAAGGTTTTACCATCAAGTTACTTTATGCTATAAATTTTAAAACAACGTGCCGCATTATAATTATAACACATGTCACAGTAAATCTTTCTCGGCTTTTAACAACGTACTCTCTCTCTCTGTCCCCTCAGTGTGTGTATTCCGAGTGGGATGAGGATTCGCGGAAAGCGTTGGATTTAATCCGCGTACGTGTAAACGATTGAGTAAGATTTACCGGCGGTGTGCGGTCGAAAAATCATTCGGGTCGCTGCGCGCGTCGCGTCGCGCCGGCAATATCGGGGCTTTTAATTGAATACGCGTGTTACCGTGTTTTCCGGGGATTTCCCGGATTCCGGAATAATAACGCGGCTCATCGGCGCCCCCGATAATTATTTCGCACTCGACCCGGTTATCGGCTCGAAAATTCGCGCTAATTCCGCTCGCGTGGCCCCCTCTCCACAAATGACGCTCGCTCCATTGGTCGGGGGCCTCGTTAACCCGGAAATTGCGTTTCGAAACACCGCTTCTCTAATCTTCCCCCTCCACCCTCCTTCTGTCGCTCCCACCCGGACGCGCCGGGAACGACAATTGTCGGCGGCGCAGGAAGGAAGGGGGTTAATCCAATGGCTCGATCTCCGAGAAGCAGATCCGCCGTAATCGTAATCCGGTTCTCTCTAACATTGCACAACGGTCTGATCGCGATTATTCTCAAATATCGCTCGCGTGTTTCGCGGACCAAGAATGCCAAGAAGAAAAAGGTCTCGTTTCTGGCTAATATTTTTTTTTTACACTTTAATTATATTTTACCATTTTTTTGCGATGTTAATTTTACTTTGCTCGCTTTTTTCTGCAAACGATTTCGTTGCGACATCGCGATCTCGTTTTTTATTATTTATCGGCCAGTTGAAAACTCTTCTCTTCAAGGGAACACTATCGTCGTCGTCGTCGTCGTCGTCGTCGTCGTCGAGGATGGCTGAGAGATATCGAAGTCACAGACACATCCGGAAGTTTCGAGTCTACAGTTAACAACGTTAATGAAGTGCACTTAAACTTCACAGATTACGTCGGACACTCGCGGATATCCCACCGAGAATCCTTTTACTACCCTACTTTCACGGGGGCGCTTTAAAAGCCACCGAGAGAATTCGGCTTCGCTGCCGCCGTCCGGAGAGACCGAAAAAGCATCGCCCGCCGTTGCCTATTTAAAATTTCATACTCCTAACTGCAGTAAAAATATCTTCATGTACGCGAACGGCTCTTGAAGATATGTATACTCGACTCTTTCGGATCGATACCGCGCTTACACCGGGGTACATATTTATGAGGGGTAATGCGCTGAATTATTGCGAGATTCGCTTAGAACTCAGTTACACGTAGTCTGAGAAAATGGTGATCAAAATACTTAAAGTCGACGTATTTATGAAAAAGTCGACAAAGACTTCGCAACTTCCTTTTACTAAACTTTAAAAACGCGACTAAAGTCTCACGTGTTGTTTCTCCTTTTTTCCCTGTCACGTGACTTTACTTCGGTCACGTTTTTAAAAACAAAGCGTGCTTCGTTGCGCGTGCATCTTGATTCGCGCGACGCGAATCGAGAAACGTTTCAATCAGCGTCGAGATAAAAGTGGCAGCAATCAATATCGAGAGAATCGATTGTGATTATTTACGCAAGATTTTTTCCGGTAGATCTTATGTCTCATTTTTGTCAAAAATTTATATAAAAAATATTAAAATACAAATTGTTGTAGTGTGTATTTATATTCGAAGCATTATATAATCGCGTTTAAGTCATCGCGATCAAATTCCTCATAAAGTTACACGGAAAAGAAAGATTTGCTAGAATAGCAAGAAATTAGTTACTATACGGCCGGCAAAGAAACATTTGTTAATTAAGTTTAGTAAAAATTTTTTGCTTTGCCAACAAAACATTTTGTTGATGAAACAAAAAATTTCGTAGGGTTAACCATTTTTTTTGCTGCTACCATATAATAGCAAAACTTTTTTTTTCCGTGCACAATAACATTATAATGAGATCATTTTTTTTTTTTTTTTTACAAAAATTATCAATCTACAACAAATTGTAATACGTACAACATAAAAACTCCGACCGCTCTTTCCTCGATAGAGCTTCTTTTTTAAACGAAATCGTCACTCGTGCATGCTTACTTTAAACCATTTCGGTCTTTTATCCAAGGAAACCGCCGCATTAGGGAAGCGTCCTTGGTCCAAGTCTAACGAACCCCTCGTGAGGTTCTCTTTTCTCTCTCTCTTTTTTTTTTTTATAATAGGCTCGTCGATAGAGGGTACGCACGACCACGCGATTAGGGCGACCCTCCTGTGCCCCCGGTACGCTTCGACGATCACGCACGAACGATAGCAATCCCCCGCTTAATCTCGCGGAGATAAATAAGAGATCGAGCGAGAGAGAACAGATCGCGAACACACAGGGGTGAGAGAGGAGGGAGAATGTCGACGTGTTTCCCCGGTTTACTCGTGAGTTTTCTCGGACTCGAACGAGCGTCACGTTTCCACGCTCCACGTTTCTCGGGAATTTTGTGCCATTACCAGCCGGAGATATTGCGCGAACCGCGGAAAAGAACGCTGGATTTACTACGACCCGGCAGATGGTCGCGCGCGCGCGCGTTTTTTTTTTCTTCTTCTTCTTCTTATTCCCACTCCCGCTGCTGTCCGCGGACGGTCCGTCGCGGAACAAAACTGCGAGCGGAAATGCGAGTTTTCTCTTGTTTTTTTTTTACCATTGTCGCCGCGCTTGTTGGATTACCGCTCGTAGAGACCGTGTAAATGGGACGCGAGTGGGTCTTTTTATTAATCTTTATAAGCTTCCGAGTCGAGAGAAATGAAATTATACACGTACGCGCTCGAGATTCTGATTTCTAGAGAGAAACCTGTGTAATTTTTCATAATTATCGCAAGATGTTTTTTTTTTTCGCGTGTTTAAACATATCAATGCAAATTCTATTCAAGGAAGAGCTCCATACGTAAGTCTCGCAGATACGCAGCCACTTTTTTTAAATTTCAACAAAGAATTCTTCGCATAATATACGACCTTTTTTTCCCTCCCCCCTCTCTCCCATTGTGCCGCGGGATATAAACTCGGGGGGGTAATCTTAAATAAAAATACAACGGACTCTTTTTATAATTAGACGCAAAAGTGGAAAAGTTGTGCTCTTTATCTGTAATTTACACTCAGCGGAGGTAATAAAGTGCTGAATTTTTACCAGCATTCCGCGGGAATCCCTTAAATCCGTGCGGAACATTTTGAAGAGCGCGAAAGAGAGAGAGAGAGAGAGAGAAAAAGAGAGAGGAACTTTACACGATAGCGGCATTTAACGAGCTGGTTGCGAACATTTTTCGTTGTTACACAAATGTGTACGACGGTTGCGTACAACAACGCGGCGCGATTCCGTCCGAAAACTAAACTTTCAAGCCGCAATGTACTTTTTCCAAAGCAGTGGGACGGGGGAGGGGGGAAAAAAACCGGAACTTATATCCTCCGAAATCCCCGCTGCGTTATTGTCAACGAGCGAGCGGAATACATGGACTTTACACTACTTCCTCTCTGAAACTTGATATCTTTTCATATAACGTGGCTCTCTATGGTATCAAACGTGCCCTCGTGAGAGATTATTTTGCAGCAACTCCCTTCTCCCCCCCCCCCGTTGACAATGTATTCTCTCTCAACACTTTTACAAAAATAAATTTTTCACAGAATATATTTCAAATCAAATATAACATATGTATTTTTCGTAACTCGCGTAAAACCTTTCGGTTTTTTTTTTTAATATTTTGCTTTAAAACATAAAATGTGTGTGTGTGTGTAACTTGTATTTTTTGAAATTAAATCTTTTTAACATGCGCATTTTTGAAACTCGATCGAGGAAAGAGAATAATCCGATTTTTTTTCATTCCGCAAAAGTTCAAGCCACGCTAAATCATCTCGTAATTTTTCGTGAGGTCGCAACTGTAACTTCGTCGACTGAATTTTTACGAAGAAATACTCTCTCGCCTCTCCAACTTTCGTAAAAAAAATTACGTTCTCAAACTTTGTTCTTTACGCCCTCTTGATCAATAGCCGAATAATGGAGTACAAGTGATTTACTGCTAATCATATAAAATGCCGGCGGCGCTTATTGGATTTTTTTTTTATTTCCTCCCTCCCCCTCTTTTCCCCCTCATCCGAGAAGAAAAAGACGATCCTAACAGTATTCTGAAAATGTGCGCTCTCTCTCTCTCTCTCGCACTCTCGACGCTTCTTTTTCTTTTATACGTACCCTACAAGCCTAACACTCGCACCCGCGACCATCTTTCTTCCTAACAGCACCTCCGGCTGTAATTTGTGGAGAACAAGAACTTCCCGGAGAGGCATTGAACAACTTTTATAAATGTTTTTTGCGTGAGCTGGTGATACTTTACCTTGCTCTCTCTCTCTCTCTCTATCTATCTATCTATCTCTCTCGCATTATCGCTTTTTGAAGATGATACAGGGATGCGCAAAAAAAGATACACAAGAATCTCTACGTATACCTACCTTCGTGTTTCTACAAATTTCCGATGTCACGATACGAACGAACTTTTTCAAGATGTGCGTGTGAAGTTTGTAAAAATCTTCCTAAAAATGTAAATTAAAAAAAACTAGGTTCAACAATTGCAGCAAAAATAACATTAAACCACGTTGGACTTTTAAATAATCTTTTTAAGCCTAGTTGTTTTTTCTTAATATTGCTCGTTTAAAATTTTTAAGAAATTTTTTTTAGATACATTATATCTTTATATTGTATTCATTTATTGCCAAGTAAAAGTGTGCGCGATAAGAGAGTTGCACTCATTTATTATTTCCCCTCTTCAAACTACGTCAACTTTTTTTGTGTGTAGCTTTATTTATAGTAATCTTCTCTCAGTAATCTTAAAGACCAAAAAACGTCTTATTTCTCCCGCGACTTTATCTGGCAACATCTAAGCTGCGAGACGATTATTCGCGAAACGAATGACAAGACATTTCTCAATGTCCGCGAGACTTTATCCAAACGGGGGTTTGGCGCCATAATCGACGGTAAGAGCACCGCGCCATCGGTGATATCCGTCGCATATCCGTCGCCGTCAGAAAAACGGTGAGGTGAAAAAAAAACAAAAAAAAAAAAAAAAAAAAAAAAAAAAAAGAAAAATGAGGGAAATCGATTAGCCCTAAGCGCGCGCGGGCGTTCCTCCTCCAATCTCCGAATCGAATTAAGCGCCGTGCTTGAACGAACTTAAGAGGCAAAGGCGATATAAAATAACGCTCGAAGGGGAAAAATGATCTCCCGCGCGCCGCAACCGCGACAGCTAATTGCTTTCGTTAAAGAGACACGTCCGCGTTTTGGACGTGTGTCTTTCTTCGCGCCGTTCGAGAGCTGCGCGATCTCTCTCCTTTCCTCCTCGTATCACTCGGATCACCTCCTTGCTGTCTTCTTTTTTTTTTCTTCTTCTTCTTCTTCTTCTTACCCCCAGACGTCGCCCGTCGCAATTTGCGGTAGCCGGCGTAACGGCGGGGCAGAACTTCCTGAAGAGCTGTTGTAAAAGTTTCGGATCAAATGAACGAAAAACGGCGAGCAAGAGAAGGAGAGAGAGAACCTGTGCGAGGGGGGGAGGGAAACCACGGCGGGTTCTCGCGCGAGCGTAACACTCACGCGCGCGCACAGATCTCTTTAAACTTTACCTTCAAACTTTAAAAGTCGTAGCTTCTATTCAATTTTTTAGTTTTCAATACTTCATTGATATCAAAATTAAAACAAAACAAAAAAAAAACAAAAAAACAAAAAAACGATCTGTAATGCTTCTTGTTAACGCATTCTCGTATCTTTCGATACTCTGTAAAAAAAAAAAAAAAAAAAGAAGGGATTTCCGCACGCAAAAGTACCCTTAATCCAGTATCAGCGGGAAACTGTAAGAGGGCGGGGGGTGAGAGAAGAACGGACGGGAGGAGGATGTGGAGTACGAGGGGTCGCGCGAATATGGCTCGTCGTGCGGGCGTTTTCGTTGCATTTTATTGATCCGATACAGAGTCGTAAATGGTACAATCGGCAAATTCATCGGCGGTACAATCGATATAGTCATATATGTATATGTATATATATACACTTATGTACATAGAGTGCCGGAAGGCGCGCGCTTGCAACAACAATGCAACGTCCGGCGCAGAAATAACGCTTCCGGGTTATCGTTACATCGGGAAAATAACGAGAAATCGAGCGCGAGGACCGAGAGTGCGTGTGCGTGTGCGCGTGTGTGTGTGTGTATGTATGCGTGTGTGCGCGCCTGTCCTCCTGACCATTGAGAGATACAAAGTCGTAAAAAAGAACCAGCGACAAACACGGATGTGGAGAGAAGGGTGGGGGGTGGGGGAGTGGGAGTGGGAGCGAGAAACAATGGAGCGAGAATGGGGATAAAAAACAGATAAAAAGGATGTCATTTGAGGTGTTTCCTATGGGAGACTAGAAAACGTATACTCGATTTCGTTATTATTGTGATACGCTAAAGTCGCGGGGGGGGGCAGCACTTCTATTTAATTTATCTTATTACGCCTTAACCCTAACGCTTTTATATAATGGAGCTTAACTTAACTACACGAACTCGATTACACTTATATTAGTGTGCGTCGATATGGATAATGGAACGGGACGATCCGCGTCACGAGCGAGGATCCCCGTCCGTCGATCGTGCGAGCCGAGCACGGGAAGAGAAAAAATTGTCCGATCAGCGTGTTTCCGAAACCAAGCCAAGCTCTTTTCGCTCCTTCGTTTCGTACGACAATTATCAGACCTTACCGTATATATAATTTTCCCTCTGTCTCCGTCTCCTCTCTGTCCGATCGCGCTTCGTCAGCGCTCGATCGGAAGCTCAAATGCGAAATTTCGCTCGGTCGTTAACAGTTTCAGCACCGCGAATTTCATCGAACTTGCTGCTCTCTCGATTGTGTGTGTTTTAATTCGATCGAGTTTTAACAGTCGCTCGTCCATCACACTCGAGAGATAAATCAGATTTTAAATCGTGCGCGTTTACGCAAGCAGTTACGATTTTTTTACATACATACTTGGTTTGATGTTTTCGTTCGCGTATCGCCGGATATCAATAATCGAATTATTTCTCGAAGAACTTTCATTTTCTTCGCGGAAAAGAGAGATGCGCTTCTTCCGTCGAGACACATTATCCGGGCGATGAGCGCGGCGCACGTTTACGTGACAGCAGGTGCTGAAAAAGTTAATCACGCGATCGGCAAAAACCGCGGAATACCGTCCGGTGGGACTGATCATCAACTTTCTTCTCGCTGACTACCTGAAGCGCGCAAGCGGAGAAGGCTGTCCTTCCCGATGCTCTCCATCAGTCCTTCAACGTGCTTTTCGCACAGTCTCTCTCTCTCTCTCTCTCTCTCTTTCCGACTCTATTCCCCGGAGTAAGAAGTTACCCCGAGAACCGTTGCTCGTCGAGAGAGTATCGAGAAAGACTGCTGAAGTAAGACGATACTTCTAGTAGTTGGGCGGGTATGTATGTATGTATGTACGTGTACACATCAAAAAACGATGAATTTCGCGTGAGAGACTTTTTTTTTCGCGGCGAATTTTTGTCTTGCGACGCGATTTCACGACGAACCGAGTTCGCACATTGTGCGAAAAAATCTAGAGTCTGAAAAAACAAAAGCACTCACTTTCGTAATTAAATGTTAATTACACATTTTTTTTTTTTTTTTTCAAAATAATTACTTCCCACTAGATTGTTCAAACCGCGACCTTTCGATCGCTTCTACTTCCGAAACGCGATAAACCTTAACGAAGTTTGCCCGACACCTCGGCCGGGCTGTGTTTGTGCTAGTTTGAATAATGTCGTCTTCCGAGAACTGATCGCTTCATCTTCGGTTAAGCGTTCGGCAATTTCTCCGAGTACACCGTCTCTTTCTCGATCGTGGTCGTCTCGGTAAGTGTAGACAGAAGGAGTTAAGAGTTATTTGATCGAAACGCCGACCCTCGGAGAAGAAGCGCGCGCGCGCGCGCGCGTTAAGTCTTTCTCGAGATAATTCGTCGGAGTGAAAAGAAACAGCATTTTAAAAAGTGTGCGCGTAGAAAAAAAAAATATCTTCTGCTTTTACAGCGCGCGCGCGCGGTATAAATAGAGAACGAACTAATTTTCACACAACGAAGGGGAGAATCTTCATCTCGGAGCTTTCTCCGTCTCTTTCGACGGTGAATTGTTTTTTTTTTACATATTTACGTAACGCTTGCGCGTGAATTATTTTTTTTTCAGTCTCATCTTGGAATAAAAGCAGTCGTTTTCTCTTGACGATGCTTCTCGCGCGCTGCGTTTCGGCGTACGCGGCGAGTTTGACTTGACTAATTGTCGATTTCGCGCGGCCGCGAAAGTAATTCAGAAATTCTACTTAGAGAGAGTCCCAGGTTTCAAAAAGGTCAACAATTTGCGCCCTCCCTCGGCGCAAAACCCTTATCCGCCGAAGTTTTCCGAAACCTGTTGAATCGTTTTATTCCCTCACGGGCAACCCCCTTTTGTGTCCGGATAAATAGCGCGAGGTAAATTTTACACCCGGATTAAACGCGTCCTCGGTACAATGAAAGTTTTTAATTGCACGGAGACAAGATATTAACTAGGAAATATAATTCCTAATTTTATTCGTACGCGATTAATGATATTTAATCGCGGAAAGAGTGTGTCGTTGAAAATTACGTTTCCGCAAAGAATATCGCGTCCCTGAATCTCCGAGAAATAATTAAAGCATCGCGCTTAACTACTACGCTTTCGTTTCGCCGGGGGTGTACACATTTTGCAAAACAAAAACAAAACTCCTCTCGCGGTAAGGATCGTTAAAAATCATTGCGATTCAAGACGCCATCGTCGTGCGAAAGAGGATTAAAAAAAAAAAAAAACAACTCGAAGTTACAATCGCTCTATAGGCTCTTTCTCGGATGATCTGTCGACTAATTAACGTCGACCTCCAACGTCGGGCTCTCCTCGACGATCTTCTCCAGCAGCTGGCCCGATTCGAAGTCCCTGCACCTGTCGTGCACGGCGTACACGTTCGAACTTACGGGCGAATCGATCTCCTGCGCCAAGCCTTTCTTGAGGACGTTAAGGTACCCCTAGCTCTGAATCATGTCGCTGACGTATTCCTCGTGAAGCGCGAGCAGATGACGCGGCACGTCCAGAGCGGTGTGAAGGGTCACGGTGACGCCGCGATTCAGACTAACCGCCGGATAAAAGACGCCGTATAGATCGCGGAACGCGATACCGCCCTGCGGCTGATCGTTGACGAAGAATCGCAGCGTGTGCGTGGTGTCCAGATCGAGCAGCACGCCGACGGTCGAACCCTGTTGAACGCCACCCTCCGTCCGTTGCGCGTGATGGCCGCCGTGCATGAACCACGATCGCTGTCGGTCGATGTACATACTCCAACCTTTGTCGTCCTTACCTGCGGACAGATTTGCAAAGTTTTTTTGCACGGGACCGTCTTCGCGGAAGAGAACATTTTTGTTTGGACAGTTACACAAATATTAGGAATGCGAGATATGGACGAGATATGGATCGGATTGAAAAACGACGCTTTAATGCGTGAAGGGTTCTCGGTTCAATCAGCAAATGCGTTGCAATTTGTCTCGAATGCCGATGCTCCGCTGTGTTTTTGTTTTTTCTTCTCGAAACAATTGCGCGAAAGAGAGAAATAGAAATAAATTATTAGGCAACCACATTGAATTACATATAGTTCAGCGAGCGAGGAATATTTCAGGAAGAGGCTAAGAGGTTGCGGACCCTCTGTTCCATAAATCCCCATCAGGTTCATTAAGCTGAGCGCGCGCGGTCTCCGGATTTCATCGGCTCTAAAAGCGTTGACCCGGATTCACGTGTGTCCAAGGGTTAAAACCTTTATATATCCTCTCTTCTATCCGATAGGTTGCAACAATCCACGCGATCGCGCATTTTCCGATTCCGAAGCGAAATATCTTCTTGGCCGCGCCAAGTCGTCGTTTCCCTCCCGTTCAAGGTTACACATGCGGACGAAAGGAGAGCAAGAGAAAGGGAAAGAGCGAGAGAGAGAGAGAGAGAGAAAGGAAGAAACAAGAGGAAAATACATACGTCTCTCGCTCACGAACTTCCGAACAAACCAGGGATCTCCGGAGTGTAACGGGTGGCGCATGAATATTTCATCGGCGCCGGATAAACCGCACGACATTTTCCGCTTCGGGGAGAAGGAAGGAGGAAAAGAGAGGAGAGAGCGAATAAGAGGAGGGCGGGGGGGAGGATAGAGTTTGAGAACTTACCCAGCATCTGATCGCGCGACACGTCGGCCCGAGCGATACCGAAGGCCGGATCGGTGTCACTATGGTATCGATCGATGGTCAGCTCCCAGTAGTGCACGCCCCGCGAAAAGCCGACGCTCGAGAGAACCACGCGATGCTCGTAGCCCTCGCAGGACGCGCTCATCGCGTCCTCGGATATGGACACTTCCTGCGGTATGCCGGTCGCACCGGTGGCCCACGAAAACCACGCTACTGCAAAACCAGAGAAAAGGGAAGGGGGACGAGGGGAGATGTGGCTCCCCCCGATTGTAGCTCCGATTAATATTCCGCGGACTAGGGATCCGCGCTTAACGAACTACACGTTCGGCTGCGCGCGCGCGCGCGCGCAAGAGAGAGAGAGAAAGTGCGACGGCGTAGTATCGAGTGCCCCGGATTATTGGAAATTCGCCGCTGCTTGCCGTCGCCGTCGTCGCACTCGATGTTAATAACGACGTGACGGGATTGTGGAATCTTAATATTAGAAAGTATAGAAACGCGGGCCAGAAGGGATCTGATTTTCTATGCGGCTAAATAAATGAAGAAGAATTTGATATACGTATGGAGGTCAAAACGCGATCGCGAAAATCTCCGCGAGTGAGGAAGAAGCTTGGTCTTTTCCGTATGAATTTTTGCATATAATTTAATATCTCTCGGAGATGGATGGGATCTGACGCGAGACGAGGAGCGTATCGTCGAAGCGAGCTTGATATAAATTTTTTTTTACATCTCGCCCGAAATGTATCGAGTTACTCGCGATTCGAAATAATGCGCGATAAAACGTCTCTTTTCTTTGATTGTTACATTTATAATCGCGCGATATCGTATTTCGCGCGGACGCGCATTATGCGACAAAAAGAAAAATTCAACGCTAAAATCAAAAGAGAAAACAAATTCACGCGTACTTTTTTACTTGCAAAACTAAATCTATTCAAATTTTCTACTTTAATTATTGTAAACGTTGTAAACATTTACATATTATTGTAAATTAACATTGTAAGCATTTACATGCACAACACACGCGTGATGTTGAAATAAATAAAAAAAAAAAAAAAAAAAAAAAAAACAAAACCAAAAAAAACAAAACAAAATTCTCTCCGAGGAAAAACCGTTTTTCTGCGGCGACACACAAAAGTAAAACCGTCTCATAGTGGTCATTTGTAATTGTCGACCGCATTATTCCGGANAAACTAAATCTATTCAAATTTTCTACTTTAATTATTGTAAACGTTGTAAACATTTACATATTATTGTAAATTAACATTGTAAGCATTTACATGCAAAACAGTAGCGTGAATTAGAAATAAATAAAAAAAAAAAAAAAAAAAAAAAAAAAAAAAAAAAAAAGGGCAAACGAAATTTCTCTCCGAGGAAAAACCGTTTTTCTGCGGCGACACACAAAAGTAAAACCGTCTCATAGTGGTCATTTGTAATTGTCGACCGCATTATTCCGGAAACGCCACATGGTAGACACACTCTATCGCGCGCGGCCATTTCGCGTGTACGTCCCCCTGTGCCCCCTTGCCGCCCGTCCATCTCATCGATCACGCGATCGCGTCGCGGAAAAAAAACCAGACTGGAAAAATCGACGTCGCTCACGATCGTTCGTCTTCCACGCGACACCGACGCCAATTTTCCAGCCGAGGCCTTCGCGCGAGCGCGCGTTTAGTCGAGAAAAGAATTAAAAGAAAAAAAAAAGAGAGAGAAAAGAATCTCACCCTCCGCTGTCTGAAGTCCGATCAGCTCCGAGTACTCGCCCTCGCCCGCGCTGTTGAACGCCCGCACCCTGGCGTTGTAGAGCGAGTTGAAATGCAGCCCGTCAACCGTGCAGATAGTCTCGCGGCCGCAGTACACTTCCTGCGAATCAGATTTCAAACGTGGACACTCACGTAAATTTGCGGCAACCATTGAAAAAACTGGATAGATTTCCTTTGCTTTGATTTGGGAGGGAAAGCGAAACATATTTTCGCAGAAAAACATTTATCGACTGTGTGTGGGAGAGAGTCGTGTTTTTTTTTTTTTTTTTTTTTTTTATGTCAAAATTCTTATTTTTTACGCGAAAAGAAGAAAATAAATACTCGCGGTGTAAGGGTAGCGAGTGAAAATTGCTGTTGCCCACCAATCTCTCGGCGCAGTGGATGAGCGAAAATAACGGATAAGCAAGATTTACCCGTCATGTCGAGTTTCCTGAAAGAAGCGGCAAGTCAATATCGATTGGCCGACCGACAGATAAACAAGCGAGATACGTCGTTATCAGATTCACGTCGAAAGCAATTTCTTGCGGTGAAATATTCGATTCGAACAATTTTACTTCGAGAGATGTAGTTTTTTGTTTTCACATACAAGTGTGAAAAATGCACGTGTGTGTGTGTGTGTGCGCGCGCGCGTTTCTTGATTATTACAAAGTAAATGTAAACGTAACCGAATTAAAATCTCGCGTTTTCTTCAGATCGAGTTTCACGCTCTGCGAAATTAATTCTGGACAAATATGCAAATTTACCGACAAACTTGATCCTTTCTATGTTGTCTGTCGGAGAAGCGATTCGCCGTAAGCTCGAGGCTTTCCGCAAGCGGAACGCGAGAACAACGACGAGTAAAACGGAAACCAGAAACCCGGGGAAACCCGAGGCGTTGGTCGTGCCGCGCGTGAACGAGCTCGATTTAAATATTAAAAGGAGAGGAGAGATCCCTCGATGGCCGCCGCGAGAGGAGAACTACGCCGGTGATAGGCGAATGGGTCCGGAGAAAGGGACCGCCGCGGCAAGGACGAAAAGAGAGAGGGAGAGAGAGAGAGAGAGAGAGAGCGTCGACAATGAGGACGATTTATATTCGCGGTATCGCTCAGTTCGTTAACGAGCGCCGTATCGCAACGCCGCCAGGTACATTATTAACGAAGCATGAAAATTTAGACGCGCGGCGATTTGCAAGCCCGCGACTTTGAGAGAGAAAGAGAGAGAGAGAGAGAGAAGCGAACACACGTACGTGATATTCGCGGGCAATTTCGCCGCGAATTTTACAACATTTTGTGCATTCCGACCGAAAACTCTTGTAAAACGTTGAAAAAAAGATCGGCGCGCGATCTCTCGCGTGACTTTTGTGAATATTTAAACTTGAATTAGACGCGTAAAACAACTGCGCGATATAAAATACTTATGCGCGAATAAATCTACGCTTTATACACACACACACACACACGCACTATCAATTCGAAGCTTTTTCTCGACTTTTTACTCGTCTTCTCGCGCGATAGCCGGGAGACAAAGTTCCCAGGCGGTGAAACTACCCTCTCGCGCGAACCGCGGGGGGATAGAATCGCTCCTCCCCCCACATTAATATCGCGGATTATGTGGCAAACGACGGTTCGAACTGGCGCCATTTGATAAAAACTTCTAATGAACGGAACGATATCGCTGGGGGCACTTAATAATTACCTCCGTCGGAGAGAATCGCTCATTTCTCACGTGTAAGCCCCGGAAATCGTCGGTATTACGGATTTCAATTAACGGGCACGATATTTTTTTTTATTTTTTATTTCCGCGAAAACGTCTCAATTCGCAAACTGCCTTCGCGATGAATACGAAACGAAGGATTTAACTCGGGGAAAACACGTGAAAATGAGTTTTATTGTATTACGCGCGCGCGCGCGTTTCAATGTATAATCTGCTTATGCGCAGCTAATTGGAGAGATTATCGGTGTTTTGAACGCGCGAGGTAAAACGGATTAATGTAGCGAGGAGTAAAACTCTGCCTTTCATTCGGATACGTTAAATTTCGAAATTGTTCAAATCCCGTCCCGTAAATTTCCGTTCTGCGAAACCCGCTTTTTATCCCCGTCGACTTTTATTGGCGGCTTGTGCGCGCGCGCGCGCGAGCGCTACTTAGGGTTGAATTATTAGCCGTAATCGTTACAACCACGTTTCCAGGGTGCTCCGCTCTGCTGCCACCCGCGTTTACGATCAATAAAACCCGAAAGACGGCGTCGTCCCGGACTAAAGTCCGGTCGGAGAATAAATTGTGTCTCCTTTCTCACTCTCCGATCCGACGGAAAAACGAGAGCAGAGAGAGAGAGAGTCCGTAACGGAGACTTTTACGAAGAGAGATGTTCGCGCGGATTCGCGCGCGTCTCGGATGTACAGCTACGCAGCTCGTAACAAAAATCTCTATATACGAGAAGAACATAAAGTTTACGGTCAATCGGCATCGATATGTTCATTTTGCGGCGCGCGCACAGAGAACAAATTTCTATCCAACTGCCGCTTTATATGATCTTCCATCGTCCGTTCCCTCTATAATCCTCTCTCTCTCTCTCGTCACGACTCCTCCGCGTTTTCACGTTACGATAATAGAACGATGTGATCTTTCGACAAATTGAAGAGAAAATCTTTATCTCTGCACATCTCTGCGATTTTATTGACGCGGATTATTCCCCGGATACATAGATCTGTTGTCTGTATATAAGATGATGATTCGATACGTAGCGCGCTTCTTATACAAAGCAAAAATCATTTAACGCTTTTATCGATCTTCACGTTACACGCAATCCCGCGGAGTATAAACAAAGTAGTCGAGCAGAAAGCTATTGTGGAAAGAATTTTAACGACCGCATTTTCACACACACACACACACGGGAACTTACATCTTCCTTCCCCCTCGGGTTACACCGTCACGTTTATAGTTCAGCGTGTACAGCCAATCTTTTAGAGTTTCTCGCCACGTTCGTGCAGTTTTGTCTCTTTTTTTTTTTTTTTTTTTTGCCACTATTTTCGATTCTAGGAGTAACTTTCTTTTGCTCGAGCGCGCGAGAAGACCCTCCCCCCCTCCACCCCGGTGTCTTAACTTACGGGAACTGACTGTGCTAGCCATCACGCTGCGCGATGAAAGGCGCTTTATTGTAATATATATATATATATATATGTATATACATTGATAAGGCAATTTGTTATCAAATTAAATTTATCAACTCCTAAAGTAAAACAGATGCAAAACATAAAAGAAAACAACAATTTACGCGAAACGCAGTTTTCTCTTCGCTAGTAAAAACACGGTTTTAACGCGCGCGCGCGCGCAACAATATTTACCGATGCAAGGAAACGAGTGAAATTATTATTTCGCGGGAAAAATAAATATTGAATATGTTATATTTGCCGTCAGTTCGTGTCGCGGGAAAAACAAAATCGACGAGAAAAAAAAAACGTCGCGATAACATCCCGAAGTGTCCCGTTGTCGGGGCAAAAGCCGCGTATATCGCTGACGGCGATATACACTCGGAGAAGTGCCCTGGTAAAGAAACACCGGGGGACCGAACGTCGGCGAGGAAACAAGCGCGATGAAAAGATCCGAGACGGGAGTGAAGTGTCATCGAAGAAGATTCGCAGGGCGCGATCTCGAAGAAAAGCTTCGAGATCCGCGCGTCCGACAGCTCGTCGCCTCTTCTCTCGAAGGAGAAGCGACGAGAATACAATTTCTTAGATACACATATATATATGTATATACTATATATAGATATCTGTCGAGATGTGTGTTTATACTCACTCTGAATTCTCCGCCGCAGCCATCGTCCAGTTCCAAGAGATAGCCCTCGATGGCCGGACCCCTCTGTCCGGCGCAGCCTATAATTCCGTGTCCAGGTGGCGGCTGCCAGGCAACAGTGACGCTGTTGTTCTCGGCGCTGCACTCTTCGGGGATCAGCAGAGGCGCTCCGGGTGCTAGAAAATGCGTACGAATCGATTTGAACAGACGCTTCGCGCGTCGCGCTGTAATCGCAGGTGTTGCGAGATCACAGAAATAATAAAAAAAAAAGTAAAATAAGAAATATCGTTTAAATGCAAATCGATAAAGTAATTAGTAAATAAAACAGTAGAGAAAATAAAAACAAAATTGCTTCAAAACAGAAAAAACCGTTCGACATCTTCTTCGGCAGCGATTATTATATTGCGCACATATAAAACTAAAAACGCGTGTAATATTTTTTTTTTCTAGATAAATTTCTTAATTATATTATTTAAAATATACATAAACTTGTTTGCGGCAAAGAATGCGATAAAAAGAGAAATTCATTTATCGCGCGATACGAAAGACTTTGCGCGTTTGTTCTCTCGCGAGAGGAACAAACTTGCGCGAGGGCGCGGACGATAAATCGGTTAGTGTGTACCGGTTTAACGACGAAAGCTTTCAATTCTGAAATTTTCCGCCTCAGTGGAACTTTGTACACACTTAAGAAGTTCTTCAGGTAAGTAGTTAAGCATTTTGCATGTTCGCAGCGAAAGGATTGAGGTGAGGGTATTTAACTTTGCAAATTTCGAGTCGGGCGAAGTTTGCTTGTAAGTCACTTTACTAACAGAGGTAAGTCTGGTAAGTAAAAAGAAAATTTTGTGTCTTGCAAATAAGATTAAGATGAAATATATAATAAGCGAAAAGAGAGAAACGTCTTCGATAATATATATATATATATACGAATGATGAATGGGAGTTATAGCAGAAAACGCGAAGAGATTCCGTGAAAAATAAAATACATTCGCACACGAAAGTGGTTTTCGTGTCGAGAGACAGGAGGATTTTAATCGCCACCGATTAATTTCAATCACGTGCGTCGCGGCTCTAATACTCGAATCCCCAATCCCCGATTTTGACCCGAAGTCGGCTTGTCGGCGATGACCTTCGGCGGCAATACTTGTGCGATTTAAACGGGACTCTCTAAATCCGTCGTGGAGTTTCCCAACGACAACGACAACGACGACGACGACGACGACGAAATGGGACTCGGTCGTTGCCGCGCGACCGCACGATCTCTCGTTCTGACTACGTAGCTGTACCTTGGTAAGGCACAAGTTGTGAAGGCACAAATTACTCGCGCGCTCAGATTTCTGTCCCACGCGGAAATGCGCATCGGCGCGAAACGGCAATTATTCAATCTGCTGCGCACCAAAGCGTTCCTTCGATAAGACACGAGAATTGATCCTTCGAGAAAATTTCATTCGTAAATCTGATAAACAATTGCTCGTTATAATAACGTATATGTTTTCCTCGTTATAAACTGCAATATGAGGTACGCAAAGAGATAGAGATAGAAAGAGAGAGAGAGAGAAATGCTATCATTTCAAAAACCTTCCACCCGCGCAAACGTTCTGTTTTTATCAAACATTGCGAATAATCTCGATCGACTCGTCTCTCTCGCAAGAGATTAATCTCTCAAGATAAATCTAAGATTAGATCGTTTGAAATAAATAAGTGCTCTGATCATATTTTGGACGTGCATTATAAACCCCAGACGTTACGGTAGTCCGCTTTCGGGAGCGTTAACGCGAGCTTCACGGCATGTCGGTGCGGTTGTTGGTGCTTTTGCATGCAATTATCTGGCTTTCAGTGGAAGCCCGTCGCGTCGCTACGCGAGTCGTCCGCTCGTCGGTTAACTTGTATGGCATGCTAATACTGAAAGCATTCTCTCTCTCTGTCTCTCTCTCTCTCTCTCTCCCTTTGCGCGCTATTCACCGTGCAATTTCGCACAAACTTATCTCGAAAGCGTTCTCCGACGCGATCCGACTCCCCTGTCCGTTTCGGTCGTCGATTCCGGATGTGCCAGCAACATAATTCGATCGTCGGACGGTCGTCGTCGCCGATCTATCGTGAAGTAAACACGCGAAGAAAACGAAAAAGACGAGAGAGAAGATCCGGGACGTTTGGCAGAACGCACGTCGAGATGCGCAGTCGACTGGGAGGAGGGGAAAAAAAAAAAAAAGGAGAAATACGAAAAGTTCCAAGACGCGACCTTCTTGCCGCGTCGATTGACATCGATAAGTCGCAAAGAATCGCGGATCCAGTCGATTCTTGCGGACAGAATAGCTATTCTACCGTGTATATCCGCGATATATTTCCTAGCCGCTTTAAAGCCGATCTCCTTTCTCCTTTGTGACAAGTCTGCGACAAGTATTCCGTTCAATTCCGATCTTAAATTGGATCGAGTCCGCTCTCGAGAATAAATAGAAAAACGACGGACCAGAGAGAGAGAGAGAGAGAGATCAATGGCGATTGGGATCCGCGCATTGAAAATACGCGCGTCCTTCGCGGAATAAAAAAATAAAAAAAAATAAAAAAACAAGTTCAATGGCGTCGCCATATGCGTTCGCAAATAAAAGAGCGCTCTTTTCTCTCAATTTTGCGCTTGAATATTTGATTAAGATATTCGACGGATTCGGCGGAATTGTTTGTTGAGAATTGAATGAGATTGTGAGAAACGCGTGGGTGAGCACGCGGCCGAATGTGGCACGCGACTAATATGCTCGGCAAAAACACACATCTCTCTCACACTTCTCTCTGTGTGAAACACACAACCTAGAATATCATCCCTAAATATATCCCAAAGTCGACTCGGAGTAGCGAATTTCGGAAGCGTTGCGCCGCGGAAGTTTATATATAGAGAACTGTTAATTGTATTTAATACGTTTCAACACACGCGGACAACAACGCACAAAACGGTAGTCCGGAATATTGTTTCGCCTTGCTTGTAGCTTCAAGGCTTGAACATGTGTATGCATAATTAACCGGCTTCCACGCTTGACAGCGAATCGTCACGGAGTTCAGCGTATATACATCCTTGCGCGGTGCGCCGTCCGTTTCGCTCCGCGAAACGCTCAGGAGATATCCCTGCGGTATGTTTCGCGTTATGGAATTAGGCTAATGGCCACTGACTGTTGCACGTATAAACCGTGTTCCACATTCCCCTATCGGGGATCGTCTTTAATGCAAATTTCATTTCCCGATGAGGAGCGAGAATCCCCCGCATTTAATTGCGACGTCGCCGAAAATTTAACAAAGTGACGTCGATTATTTTGACAGCCGACAATTTGACCTGGCACCGTTTGCACGAGAACGCGCAAGAGAGATTTGCGCAAATAAAATGGCACCGCGCTTGCACTCTCATGTTGTTTCCCACACTGAGAAATACACCGAGAGAGAGAGAGAGAGAGAGATCTGAGAGAGAGAGTCTTTTGGCGACGACTTGGAAGAGCGCGCGAGGAGGGAGGCGTTTGACGAGACGCGATAAAAATCGACCCGACGAAAGTCGTTTGTGTCAAACAGCGAGATAGCTACGTGGCGGCGAATAAACTCACCCCTGTTTCCCACCACCGCTTATCGCGATCCAAAAACTCGTGTAATCCGACGTTGGAATACATCCCCGCCGCGATGCAGCTCGTTCGGACGTTAAATTCCGCTGCGCTACACACACACTCCGTCCGCTCTACCTCTCTCTCTCTCTCTCTCTCTCTCTCTATGCCATCGCGGCATTACTATCGATTATCCCGGATTTCGTCGGATTTTACCGTCGGCGCTATCAACGTCGCGCGACGTCCCTAAGTATCAGCCGTCGTCGACGACGACTATCTCTCTCTCTCTCTTTCTCTCTCTCTCTCTCTATGTTGTTCTCGATAATACGCATATGTTGTTTTTACGACAACAAAGATTAAATTGAAACATTAATTACGCATCTCAGATGTTTAAGCGCGCGCGTAACTCCTCCGAAAAAAAATGTCTCTCGATATCACAACGCTCGCGCGAGGTTTTTACGATACGACACCGAATATATATAAATTTACACGAGTATCCGGCGAGAGAGAAGAGAACAGAGGGTGAGGGGCGCGTATATAACCGCGGCGCGTCAATTAAAACCGGCTAAAAGAGTCGCGCGAAAACGCATGAAATATCGATCATCCTTCTTTTACGAGGGTGATACTGCGCGCTCGTAAAAGCGGGAATTAATGGGCAGGACAGGTGCGCGCGAGCGACTCGAAGATCTTCGTTTCCGGACGAGTCCGACGGTGTTCAATAGAGACGCGCGTGGAAAATAACGCGCGTTGAGGGGTAGGGGAGGGTGGAAAAACTGTTACGGTCACCTCGCTCTTTTTACAGTTTTACAATGGGGGTTGGGCGGCCTCGCGCGCGACGTGAATCGACGCACCCGGCGAAACTTTATGCCCATATCGGAGTGATTTATCGAACGGCGCGAGTCTCGTCGCGCCGCGCCTATATCCGATACGTTCGTATATCCGTTCTCCTCTTCGTTCGTTCTCTTCTCTTTGCGAGGAAAACGTGGAAAAAGAATGCACCGATAAGGGCAATGTAGCAGAGAAGAGGAAAAATAGAGAGAGAGAGAGAGAAAGGAGAAAGCATGACGAAGCGGAGAGCGCGCCGATAGCCCGTTAAAATGTATCGCGTGCGAGATATATCTCGCCGCTAAAACTTACCGACAGGTGAAAATAAACTTCGCAACCGGGAGGATGGACGGTTCTCGGAGTCGCGAAAAATGGTTTTCTCGCGAGATTCTCGACCGTGATCTTGAGCAACTTCTTCGCCCGAAAAACGATCTTTCACGCTTCGCCTCGAGCGAGTGGAAAGGATCACGTTTCGGGTTTCGACAGTCTCATTTCTGACGCGAGACAACTGGTCCCGAGAAGAGCGAAAAGAGCTTTTACTTCGAACGCTCCGTAACTTTCCGATTTGACTCGAGTTTTTTTCATCGCAAACGCTCGCAATGCGTTTTTTCCACTTCGATAATTACGGAAAACTCGGTCGAATAAATCTCTAGAGAATTTCTTTTTCTTTTTTTTTTACGACAGTCTCATTTTCAGACTATATTTACGAGTTTGTTTCACTGTCGTCGTATTGTAGACGCGAAGAAGTGGTTTATATTGTGAAGAAAAGTACGTCGCGCTGATAGAAACGTGTGGGTTTCGATTCCAAAAGAGGAAACTCTCCTTCTCCCTTTTTATTTTATTAAAGAAAAAAGAAAAAAAAACAAAATATTCCCATAATACCAAACCACTTTAATCTGCGTGTGTAATAACGGCCGAAAGGAGCTCGAATTCCGATGAGAGAGATCCATCGTTGTTATTAAAAGAGACAATTGTTGGCAATGAAGCGCGCGATTGCGGTATCGCGGGCGCATAAATTAATGAGAGAATTAATTTGCCAGCGTCGAGGAGGTGAAATTCCCCGTTTACCCGTGTTATCTGGACGAGACGTAGGTACGTACGGGACATTAACATCGCGCATTGTACGGTCGTCAGCCACGTCGCGACAAGCCCGCGTTTAATTTTCCGCCGGACGTCTCTCGACGAGTCTTCTTCGTCGTTTTTTTGTTTCTTTTTTTTTGCGTTCGCGCGGAAAACGAAAAAGCAAGGCTAAACGGAAGGAGGGCTATAAACAAAAAAAAAAAAAAATCCGTTCGAAAAAAGAGACAGAGCATTTTCAATAATCGCACATCGATTCGTCGCGGAACAGTCGCGCGTACGCGTTCCGCTAAATTTCGCGACAAGTGAATTTGAACGAAGAGCGCATTTTTGTTGTTTCGCGCGATTATTACAACCAAGCGAAGCGCATTAATTATTTTACATTCGATAAGGAAACGCAACGTTCCATAAAAAAAACCACAGTTGATGAGACACGTAAAGTCCGCGGTGATAAACTTTTCATTCCCGCAACAGCGTCTGGTCGTCTTTAAGACCGCGGGAGCCGGATAACGAGATTTCGCGGTGACCCGAGAGAAAAATTCAACAATTTTTCGTGTCATAAAACTCTCGAGATATTAACGACACCGACCGCGACCGCGATGCGATAAAAGTCGAAATTCGAGAAAGCAAAACACTTAAGCGCGATCATATACGTATATACCGCCCGTCGTCGTCGTCGTCGTCGTCGTCGTCGTTTTGCGTTCAATTAATTTAATTTCGCTTCTTCGCGACGAGAAAAGAATCGACGAATTTCGACGTGCGCGATTTAAATTTGTCTCGTCGCGATCGATAATCGCGGCGTAACCAACTTCGGGGGAGAGGAGGATATCGGGTACGCGAAAATAAATTTCACATTTTCTCGCTCCGTTCGGACTTGCGCTAACAATAAGAGGCAATAAGATTTCTCGCGTTGCAGCTGCAGCTGTTGCAGGAACCGCCGGGTCTTCGAATTTCCGGGAGTTTCTCTCGTAAAACTCCCTCTCTTTCTCTCTCTCACTCTCTCTCGGCGCGAGAAATGTGTACGTGTGTTTATAGAGTGCGCGCGCGCACCCTATACACACTCTCATAGTTTTGCAATTTATTATTTTTACTTCTGTCTCGCGTTCCATAATCTCTTCCAATAAGTATTTATTGGACATCTATAAATCGTTAAGAGAAATAAAAACTCGCGTATTACGTTTTTTTTTTTTTTTTTTTTAAAAAAAAAAAGAACGCGAAACGAAATTATTCAACATTTGTGAATTAAACAAAGTGTCACTGTGGAAGAAAAAAAAACTATGAAATATAAAACGCCACGCGTTACACCTTTTTTTCCAATGTATTACCCACATTCGTTAGATTCCGGAAATCGCTCTCTCGAGCGTCTCTCGAACTTTTGCACGCGAAATTTTCCGCGAACTCCGGAAGTTTTCACGGGGTGCGGAGGAGAGGGCGGAGAGGACCTTCCCTCCCCCTCTGCTCCATCTTCCTCTCCGCCCCGCTATTTGCAATGCCGGGGGTTAAGTAAATGAAATTCCGTGTGACTCCGCCGTCAAGTATCGCAGATTTTAACGAACAGAGACGCGCGTCGCTCTTTGACGAGCAGACTGCGCCGTAATGAAGAAACTTTCTGGTATTACCGTATGATTCGATATCAGGATCGCTTGAGAGTGAAATGTGTCTCGTGATAGAGAGAGAAGCGCGCGCGCGCGCGAGAGAGAGAGAGAGAGAGAGAGAGAGTTTACCGCCTTCTCTCGTCTCTTGGCGGGTAATCATTTATCGGACTTCGTTAAACAGAGTTGTACTTCATTAAGTTCTCCTTTGCCGCTCCTAATCAAGAAAGAGTGTGGCCGGTAAATTCGTTGAAATAACGGAAAGCAAAGCCGAAATAAGTTTTCTGAGAGTGGAGGAGAATGAAGAGGGGGAGAGAGAGAGAGAGAGAGAGAGATTCTGCATTTTCAATTCCAGCGGTGGTAAGTGCTTTTGCGCACTTTTTTTTTTTTTAAAGTTAATTTCGATCGAAGTGAAGTGCACACAGTTGACGAAATAATTATTTACCACTCGTGTCTGAAATCAAATTTCGAACTTCGTCGTCCCGCCTCTCTCCCCGCCCTCTTAATACACAATTCTCGTATCTCTCTCTCTCTCTTTCTTTCTCCCAATTATTTAATTACCGTACGTCTGTAAACACGTTAATCAGACGCGATTAACATTTCTCGAACGAACCGACATCGGGAGAGACTACTGTGCTGCGTGTAACACACAACCGTCATGTAACGGAGAGTCCCCCGTGCGTACCCAGCGAGTGGCAAGGGGAGAGAGATGTCTCCTTGTAACGAGTTAATACCACCAGATCGTTACGGCAGTTACTGCAAAGCCGGTACCTAATTAATCCGCTTTTGAAACGTTTTAGCGTTACGGTAAAGCTGGCGGCTGCGACGACGGCGAGCAAGGAGGCACGCGCTTAAAGGAGACTCTCTCTCTCTCTCTCTCCTCTCTCCCGGGGGCTACGTAAAATTATTAAGCGAAACCCCCCGTCCCCCCTCCTTCGCCACTCCTTCATCATCTCCCGACCGTCTAGACGACTTCGACGGCAAGATCGACGCCTCCTCCATCTTTCTTAATTGCTGTTTTTCTCTTTTTTGGTTTTTTTCCCCTCTCCGTTCGCTTGTCGCTAATATACCTTATGGGAGTTTCTTTTTTTTTGGTTTTTAATATGTGGAGTTTTTTTCTTTCTCTTTACCTGCTGTCGGAAATCGTTCTTCCCCTTCTGACGCTGCGTCCAACAGTAAAACGCTCTTGTCATTTCGAATGAGAATTTGCATTTTATACACACTTACGTACGTACGTGCATGCGCATGCAAATTACAACAACGACGACAACAACAACAACATCAACGAAAACTCGTTCGAAAGTGTGTCTTTCCCGTCGAATAATTTTACTCTCTTGCGCTAAATTAAATAAAAGATCCACCCCTCTCTCGAAAACCTTCGCGCGCACGAAGAAGAGTAATTGCCTGATAAGGGAAAGGCAATTTACCATCACGGCGAAGCTACTTTAAATATTACGCTGTAACAGTCATAGCGAGATACGAGTCAAAGTTGCAATAGCATGTGAAACTACCGTTTTCGCCCGCGTTTCAGAGAGCTAGATAGACTATCAAGACTCGCGCACAAAGCACAAAGTTGTGCGCGCGCGATCGCGGCGCGCGCGTTTCACAAAGATAAATCGTCTCCCTCCTCACAACGAAAATCCGCGTAGTCGCGAAACGAAGAGCTCTGCAAAACGAAGAGTCAATTAAGCGCGCACGAAAACCTCCCCCCCCCCCGTCTTTCGAACGAGTTTACGCCCGAAATGCCTCACTTAACATCGCGGGTGTGTACGTGTACGCGCGAGGATGTGATGTGAGGATTCGACGAGTCATCATAAACAATTCAGCGAAGCAGATGGATGAGTTTCGAGGAGCCAACGAGATGTTTTGAAACGTCATTTCGCGCACGTTGGAAACACGTATATATACATACAGAAAATTTATTCACCCGTTTGTTCACGAAAGTTCGTGCAAGATCGCGATCTTTCGAACAAACGCGGAATCGATGTTGACGATGAAACGCGCGCGTTAATTTTGGTGCTTCCGCTAGAGCACGTTTTAATTAGAAGAGAGTCGAGAGTTTCTTTAAATTAATTTTGAACTCCGTCTCTCGAGTGAGCGCTTCTCTCCATTGCATAGAATTTTAAAACAAATTGTTACACACACACACACACCTTTAGACTTTAAACGAGATATATAATTGTAGAGAGAACGAAACGTCTTATTTTACACTTTCCTCTCTCTTCAACGTGCATGTTTCTATAACAAAATTAGCCGCTGCTCGGTTCTCACGCTGAATATCGTTGGCTCCTAAGTAACTTCCTCTCCGGTAGACGCGCGTAAATCTACACTCTCTCCATGCTTTGACTACGCCCTTAACTAATTAATTAAGTGGTACTTCGGAACTTTCACACAAAATCATCAACGTATAATATAATCAAGTTTCATCGACCGGTGCTGCTGCTAAAATGTTATCGAGATTCTTCGTGAAAAATTCGTTCGCGTATGTTTAAGAGAATTCTGAAGAATTAATATTCACAATATAAATCCGACCAAAATTTTTATATTAAACAAAATTAAACAACATGCCAAATTAGTTAGCGCATGCACACTTCGCGCGATTTTTTGACGACTCAACGCGGTTTTTCGCGAAAAAGTTACGGGATTACCGGGGAAAACGTAAAATTCTTTCGCGAGCGATATAAATTTATTTGCGATCGTCACCGGGAGAGCGAAGCGCCGTAAAAATTCAATCTTCGCTCGCACACATACTTACATACAGCGTATAAACACTGTACTCACGTTTGAGTTGGACGAAAGTGAGCTGATCGATGGCGCGGCGCAACGGCTTGTCGTCCAGAGTTAGATCCAGCAAGGGCAGACGAGCGATCTCCTGCACCCCCTCGGCGCCGCCCCAGGAACCGGCGGCGGTGGCCGCGCGGACCGACAGCATGCCGCCGATTTGCAGAAAGGCCGCGCTGTCGGTCTCCTTCAGCGCCTCGATGCAGAAAGTGAGCAGCGCCGTGGTCGTCTGCAGATGCGTGGCGCATCTCGTCACCTGGTCGCGCAACGAGCGCACCCGCGCCTCTCTGGTCTGCCGAGCGGCCTCGATCAGTCGCGACTTCCTCGCCTGCAGAAGGCTCACCAGATTCGCCACTCGATCCTCAACCTCTTCCTCGAGCGCCGCGCATTCCTCCTGAGATAACGGCGGAGAGAGAAAAATTGTGTTACGCGTATAATATTAAAAACTATTTTATCTTTTGGCGTTGTGTTTTCTTACGCGATAGAAAACTTTTTACGCGATGAAAAACTTTTCTACTTCCGGCTAAGTTCTCACGGCGCGGAAAAGTTCTGCACTATATATATATATATATATATATATATATATATATATATTTTTTTTTTTCGCGCCAATCAATATATTCAGCGAGATGTGCGAACTGTACACAGAGTTCGTTTTTATCCCCTCGAAAAACTATAACTGGTCTGTTAGCTGCTGTTACACATAGCAAGTTGTATACAGCTGTAAAAACAACGACGCGAGTTTTTATTTCGGAGAATATATATTTTTTTGTACATATATATATATATATTTATATGTGTGTGTGTGTGTGTATAAATATGCTCTTTTTTTGCGCGAATTTGCTTTATCGAACTGGCTTTTGAAAATATCACACGATTTTACACACGCACACACGAACAAACCGGCAAAAAGGTGCGTGGGCCGTGAGACGGGCGAATCGAGCGAGAAATATGATATCGAACTGATTAGTACGTGGCGCACAAAGGAAGAAATACAAACGGCGTTATCAAAAAAGAAATCTCGTTTGTCGGCTGACAGAGCTTTATTCACCCCTCCCCCCCCCCCTCCCCGTCCCGGGGATACGTTTTCTTTGTACATCCCGAATTATCCCTTCGGCCATCAGAGATGAATACGGCCCGCGCGCCGGAGACCCGATGTAATTAACGCCATATCTTTTTGCAATTTCACGGCGCCCACGTATCACGTGACGTGTCCGCCGACACGGAATTTAAAACGAACGCCAAAGGCGTGCGCGGCGTACTCACGTGCACTTTATCCGTCATTCCTTTGAGCCTTTGAATGAACTCCGTCGTCGAGCGGGCCCTCTCCGACAGCTGTTGGAGATTCTGTGACAGCTCCGTCTGTAACAGTAGAAATGCGAGACGCGTGAGGAAAACGCAAGCGATGAGACGACGGGAATTCGGCGAACGTGATACGGACACGCTCATCCGCTCGTACGAAATTCTCGTGCGGAGAAAAGGAACAAGATGTAATCTGTGTGAAAAATATCTAATTATGATATAAAACACACGCGCGAGTGTTGCGTGTACTTTTATAAAATTACGCGTGCGTGTACAAATATTGAACAAAAAAGAAATGTAATAATTAATGTTAACGTACTTTTTGCGCTGCGAGATCGCAAAGACGGGATTATCGTGCGAGGTGATCGGAAATAATTACGTGTCTATGTGTTTTTTTTTTTTTAACGTCTTCGGTACGGAGCTCGTCCGCCGCGAACCGCAAGCAAACGTATTAAGTTGAGAAATTGAACAACACGAGAGTTGATACAAACCACTTGCAACGAAGTGTTCAGATTAAAGAAAGAACGTAAACAACCGAATGTTTTCGCCGATTGTCGACTGTAATCGACGCTCGTCCTCAAGAGGTTAAATGATTTCTTTTCGAAACAAAAGAAAACTGATCCTAGACCAGAAAAAATAGCGCGCGAATCAAAATCCCACACATGTTGTACAAAATATAAAACTTTTAAAGAAACTGACGAGTATATATATATATATATACTGTTCTTTGATGTTACTACAGCACAACACAGGCGCGCACGCTATTATTATTTTCATTTCAACGTGTTGTGTCGGTGAACACAACCTGTCACCGCGATGACAACACAAGTATATGTATACGTCTTACAAATCATATAATACACATATGAGAAATGTCGAAAAAAAAAAAAAACGCACGAAAAAATCAAACTCAGAACACATAGTGAGAGGAAGAAGCGGAAAAACAACACGTGACTGAAAGTACAGTCACGTGTTGTTTTTTCCTCTCCTCTCTTTCTCTAATATTTTCGAGTTTTATTTTTATACGTTATTTTTCTGACATTTCTCATATGTGTGTAATATATGGTTTGCAAGACGGTCACGCTTTGTTCCGTTTCTTTGTGCGTTGGCGAGTACTGTGACATTTCAATCCGGTTTTTAATGTTACAGTTAAAAGGAAGTGTTCTATTTATGTGTGTATTTAGTTTTTATTTTTATTCTTTACTTATTTATTCACATTTATTTATTATCATCTCTCAGAGTTTTCATCAATTGACTATTTTCTATATTTCTGACTGTATTGTCTTTTTACACACGCTTTTTTTCTAGTGGGAAAATATTTGCAATTAAGGTCACACGATCGGTCTTGCTGTTGCGCGCAACTTCGTAAATTGGACGCGAGAAACACCATCCCCCCCCGTGTTTCTTGACGATGGCGAGTATAGATACTGGCTAATGAAGACGAATTATGTACAATATGAACGTTCGATGTTGAATCGATACGTCACGCCGGTATCAATGGATAAACAGTTCCCACACATGCGGAGAGTTTATACTGAGCCACCCCACGTATGCGCAAACAGTTACGCTTTCGTGAAACGAGCGTGTATTAAGTACACATATCGTTGTTTGCTCAATAACGACATACACAGTGCTCTCTTCTCTCACCGTGGAAATGTACTACTGCGATATTTTTATCAAAAAAAAAAAAAAAAACAATCCGAAAAGGTAGAAACTCAAGATAAAGTGTAAAAACATATGCGCTTTTTTAATCTCAGCTTCAAGGAAAAATGCAAAAGTGTTTAAAAAGTAAAAATAAATAATAGGTATACACACATACGTATACGAATAAAAACAATAATAAAAACAATAGATTTTTATATATTTTTACACGTGTGCATTTAAAACGTTTCGGTTTTCAATTCTTATATGTTATAATTTATAAAGAAACTATTGTAAGAAGTAAGAAAATAATGTGACAAAAAATACTGCGCGAACTTTTCCTCTCTTTGCTCAGCTGCACTTTCACACGTGTTTGCTTATTTTAATTAGCGACTGGTTTTTTCTCGATCTCATTGATTTTCTTTCTTACTTATATTTTTATTCATTATTATTATTATTATTATTAACTTGGCGAAAAGTGAATTAAACGACATAAAACTTGCTTCGCGCGCTCTTCGATTTGTGAACTCTTGAGATATTCATTTATGAAATAGCACAAAACTCGTTACAGTTATTCGAGGAAAGTTGACTCCTTATTCATTTATGTAAAATACTTTGTAGCGCGCTCAGGATTAATAATATTGCGCGGCAACGCGAGTTGAGCGACGAGAAACTTTGTAATCCAGTAGCCGTGTGCATTTACACAAGTGCAATCTAATTTATCATTTCGCATCGAGGACGCGCTGAGAACGTGAGCGCGAACCGGACGCAAATATTGCGAATCGTTTCCGCAGTTCTCAATTTATCATTTTCCTCATTTCTCGACTTTCCACGTCGGACAATACACACCTTTTCAGATCGATCGATCGAATAAGCGAGCGAGCGAACGAACGAGCGCGGACAGACTTTAACGCGTGCACTTCGTCGAATTCATCGGAGACCGACGCGCGTCGTCGTAGCTGTTGTCGGTAGTTTCCATTTGACACGACAATGCGGTGCTAGTCGAAATGGGGATGCGATCGCGTATGCAGAGTATGCACACGATACCCGACAACACCATCGGCATTCATCGGGAAAAGACGACGCGGATTCTACACGTGCAATTTCGCGATAAAACCTCGATGGAAAATATTGAATGACGCACCGGGGGGGAAAAAAAAAACATCGTTCTTCGACGTACCTCGCTCTTGCATCCTCGATAATTTGACTAAGAACAAGCAAACTCGTCAAAATGACGATGAATTTAATAAAAAAATTTCTCAGATTTCTTATTTTAAATTACGGCATTGTTCTTTAAAAGTAGAATTTTTAACTCTGGTTTCTTTCAGTGTTAAAAGAATCGCGATAACGTAATGTGTACGCGCATTTTATGATGTGTGTGTTTTTCACCGAGATTCTTTCTAACAGACGCGCATTAGGACCCGAGCATTAAATTTGACATCTCTGTGTGTGATCTCTCGCGCGACGAAATGGACGGAAATGGAACCGCAAATTAAAATTATCTTAAGCGTAAAAAAAAAAAAAAGAAAAAACGAATCTTCTTATAATTCCATCGGTGAAAAGAGCTCGTTATTTTTCTCACCCGAAATATCGAATTAACGCGCGCCCCGAACAAAAGCGCCGGCCGCTGTGCGCGCGCGGGATTTCGCGTTCGAATGTATTCCGAGATACCCGCTGTTTTCTCTCTTTGTGCGCGTTTCTTCCTTCTCCCGGCGCGTTCTCTTCTTCCGCGCGCGCCGAGAGAACGCGCGCCGGTGTCCTTTCCCTCGCACTTTGGCGCGTATCCATCGGGCGCGACCGACGAAATCTTATTAGCATGAAAAGAGCTCTCGGGGATTTCATCAGAGCGGAGACGAGTTATCCGGAGACCGGAGTCACCCTTCGCCGCGAGCGAAAAGAGAGAAAGAGAGAGAGAGAGAGAGAGATGTTCCCTCGATCGATTATCCTCGCGAACATCTCGTGTCCGGACGGAAACTTTTCCGTCGGCTGATTAACGAAAGTCCGCGAAACTCCGCGAGGAAGTTTTTTTTTTTTGTGAAATAAAAGTATTATATGTTATAAAAAAAAAAAAAAAAAAAGAAAAAAACTCAAGAGAATGTGCAGTGAGTTTTCAGTTGTATAATAAGATGTATAGAAAACAAAGTTATTCCAGAAATATTTTTGTATCCATTTTCAAGAGAATTGTGCGCGCACTGCGAAAAAAAAAGAGAAAGAGACAAAGTAAGAGAGAAAGAAAGAGAGAGAGAGAGACTTGGACTTTAATACGAATTTAACAAGATTGTTAAGAAAGCGGTCGTCCGATCCTAGAATTCCTCCTCCGTGAACACGGAGGACGTCGCGCAAGAACTCTCTTCTTTTAAAGCTCACACATATACACAGTCTCCTATAAACACGGACTTAAGAAACATGACGTTTTCCGCAACTTCGCCGAATAGAACTTGTTTAAAATCCCACTCCTTCCCTCCTCTCCCCGTCCCTCTCCAGACAGTCAACGCGAGCGAGTCGAAAGCGAAGAGAACGCCTCGCGCAGGTAGTTGTTTCCGCGTAGAGGCTTACCGACTTTTCTTGTCGTCGTCGTCGTCGTCGTCGTTAATTGGCCGGGGAGAGTCGATCCGGACTTTGTCGTCGGCTACACCAATAGCAATAAACGGGAGTAAAAAGTCGGGAAGAGGTCGAGCGCGCACACGTTGGGATCTCCCCAACGTCTTCAAAACACGCGCGCTGACATATATAAACGCCGCATTACGATTCGCGGAATAAAAAACAGACGGGGGGGGGGGGGCGCAGCTGTGGGTTTTCACTCGCGAAACAGAAAGAAAGAAAGAGATTGCCGAGAGGAGAGGCTTTCATCACGCCGGATGAAAGCTTCGTTAAAATCCTAACGAAGAGCACGCGAAAGCTTATTAAATCTGGCCGATGCTTTTCAGCGAACGCTTTTCAGAAAATACCGTATTTACAGGGGCAAACGGTAACGAACGAGAAAAAAATGGAAAGACGTTTTCTTAGGGGAAACCCCGGACGGCTCTCTTGCGTCGGTTGATCTCGGCGGGCGGCGAGGCGTGTGGTGCGAATGGAGTGTACCGACGAAAACAAGAATAAAAAAAGAAAAAAAGAAGAACAAAATCAAACACACACACAGACACGTACACACACACGCGCAAGTCCCGCAGCGGCGATATTTCTATATCGACCGTATGATGGAGCCGATTAATTTCGCGATTATTTCCGCGATCGCGCCCGGTCCACGATCCCGCGGCCGCTTTCAATTTACATCGAAACGAGCGTGCGTTTCTCTCGCGACGTGTGCGAGACGAGACCACAAAAGCAGATCGCCGCAAATAATGGAATCGTGTCCTTTGCGAAGTTTCGACCGCCGCGTCACGCAGCGCGGATTAATTTTTGATTGAACCCGGACGGACGGCTCTCTAGCTCTCTTTCTATCCTCGTCGAGCTTTTTGCACGATTTTTTTTTTTTTTAGACTGTGATTTAAATATTAATCATTAAAACTTGAAAAAAAATTTTAATCCGTCGAAAATATTAGCAAAAAACTTATTTGACGTAAACCCGCACTGTATTTCTGGCCAAAAAAATTACTCAGGACAGAACTTTTTCGTGACGCGCGAAAAGAATTAGGGTATAATTACATAAATAAATGAAGGATTAGGGTAAGACGTAACGAAAATATAATAACACGCCCGAGATCTTAATTCGCAACAAAAGGCCCGACAATCACGTCCGTCCCGACGTCAGAGCTCATTATCGCGATAACGACGAGTCGGAGTGAATTTTTGCCCGTGGCAAAACTCCCGGCGGAAGTATTTTCCACATTGGGCGCGTTCAGAACCGAACCCACCCGCGCGCGCGTTTTTGTGGCTACGTGTATATGTGTATATACACGCGCACCGACACAAACGAAAAGTTTCGCGACGGCGATTCGTCCTCGAGCGTAATTAAGTTACTCCTTTCGAGTTAACGTCCGCCGCGCCCGGTAATTTCCGCAGTTTTCAGCGCAACTTTACCGCCAAGTTCGGGTCTCGCGCGCGCGCGAGGTCGACCGCCGACCGATAGAGGAGGGAACGCCGCGGAGATTGTTCCCGACATGCGGTCCCTTTAACGCCCCCACACCAATTCCACAGATCCTTTGTTATATTAATTACCGCAGTCACCGCGGTTGTACACCTATAACAGAAAGCTACGCGGCCGAGAAGAGAAAGAGAAAGAGAGAGAGAGAGAGAGAGGAAATCTCGTCGGATTCAGTAGCGCGAAAGCATATAGCCGCGATCTCGCTTTAATAATCGATCCCCGTAATACTTTCGGCGCGGTTCACGCGTAATTCCATTAAGGTCTGCCACGGTTTCCTCAGCACTTTCGCTACTTTAATCGGACGCGCGCAGTCAGAGGGAAGCAACGAGGGAGCTTGCGAAAACTTGGGCGCGCGGCGTATTTCTTTTGTGTTTAACAGCCGGCTGTGTTGAATTAGCATTTCTTTCGAGTCTTTTCGCGCGATCACCTTTTATTGTGAATTTTCTGTACTAGCCCCGGTTTCGCTTATGAAATATTAATGTCGACTCTCCAGAGATTTTGATTCCGTGTGAATTTTTGTAATAATAGAAAACCGTTTAATAAAAAGAAATTTGTATAAAAAGAAAACAAATTATAATGTTTGAAATTTAAACTCTGAAGATGACTCATCTGTATATCGGTATAAAATCAATTTTACATCGGGGCGCGCCTCAAAAATTTCATAGGTGTCTTAAATTGATTCTTGAAAATAAAAAAAATGTTACATCGAGCATTCTCAAAGCCTCAAAAATTTAGTAGTTATTTTGTTTGTTCTTGATATTTTTTTTTCCCCCGCACAGGAAAAAATTCATCTTTTCATGTCACGACGGGGGGGGGGGGGGGGGGGGGGGGGGGGGACGGGGAAGGGGGAGAAAGCTCATAAACAAATCTTTATTACGCGATGATATATTCCATTTTCCATGGTTTAAATTATTCGGTCTCGTCGTGTAATCCTGCGCGCGATACGGCTTCCCTACAGAGAATAACGTTTCGCGCAAAGTACCATGAATTTTCATGACTCTCCTTTGGTCCGGGAGTTTAATACTGGTTTTTGCCAAATAAAACTGGTGCGCGCACAAAACCAAACTGTCATTCGTCCCCAGACGAAGGGGGGGTTTGGTTTCTCTGTGTGCACGCGCGCGCGCGCGCGTGTGTGTGTGTGTGTGTTTCCGCGCGAAAATGTAACGCGGGAGACAGCTCCCCGCGGAAGTCGATTCACCGTCGAGTAACGCGCGTTTAGGTTGCGCGCCGAGAATGCAGCCATTGCGCTTGTTAATTAAGAACGCCAATCAAATCGTACGACGGCGCGGAGCATAATTGCAAAAGTCGAGGGCGCTCGTCGAAGCCCGTGGCGGTGCGCCTCCTCGAGGCGCTTTCACGGCAGCGTCAATGTGCCGAGAGACTCACCCCTGCACTTATTAAGCTCGAAGCTCTCTCTCTCCATTGTTTTCCGAGATCGATCGCGATCCACCTACCTACATGATGATGACCTAAAACACTCGGAATTTCTGACTCGGCTCTATTGTTACGTAACACACAACACCCGCTGTTTGCTCCATTGGTGATTTCAGGTCATGATTATCTTGCACGTGCGCAACATTCCATTGACGAGCAAATTATTTGCGCATCTATTCGCATTTTTCGCAATGTATGATTATATCATACATCTCTCTCTCTCTCTCTCTCTCTCTCTATCTCTCAGTACTCAATGTACAAAATAAAAATGGAGAACATGAATTTTTTTTTTCAGTGCCGGTATTAAATTTTTTTGGTTTTAATAAAGTTGAATATTGAAGAATTCTGTCCGTAAAAGTGCGGAAGTCAAAGTCAGTTAGCGCCGAAACAAAGTTACCACGAAAACGAGAGAGAGTGCACCGGTCGGCGCCAGGTGCGCGCGATATTAAGTTAAAAAAATGCCCGGAACATTTTATCCCCCCGAATAGCATGTTAATAGCGCGCACAGAGCGCGACGCGATACATTTCGCCATTTCTGCGCCGTTTCATTTCGCGCGCGCGCGATTCGTTTCCCGAATCGTTTGCCGAGATGCGGGCAAAAAAAAAAAAAAAAAACAGAAAAAAAAACAACAAACGACGCCTTCTTTTATCGCCGCCGTTTTGTCTCAAAACGTTCGCGCGCGCGTCAGGCGTGGCAAACAACGACGGAGGATCGGTTTCGTGTGCCGGAATAATTGGTCACTCGAATACGCCCCTCTTATCCGTCAGCCCTTGATTTCTAGCCTCCGCGTTCCCCGGTGAGATATTCATTCTCGCGCGCATATACATTTGGCTCGAGCTCGACGTAAGATCGCGCGCGATCCCGTTATCGTATGGTCGCAGCCCACGCGATTCGACCCCTCGGCACGAGGGCCGGATAACGGCGCGGTAGGGAAGGGCGAAGATAGTGCGACCCTTCTTGTACGAAGAGGGGTCATCTGTCTGAAGTGATTTTCGCTGTTCACTCGAGGGCGAAAATAGTGCGCAACGTCGGAATAAATTATTTTCGAGATAACGCGCGAGCGAAAGGGAAAACTCCGAGATACGCACAATTGATCGAATATGTTGACGACGTTTGTCTCTTTGTCAAGAGAATACGCGAACACTTGCGCAACGAATCGAAATCAATATACAAATGGAATCTAATGAAAATAAAGTAACAACGTAATAACAACAATTCCACGAAACACTTTAGTGTTTCATACTTTAATGTGTTTAAGGAACTTTCCTCTTTCTCTCTCTCTCTCTCTATCATTCGTGCTCAATCGATACAATAACATTGTCAATATAATCACGCGTTTCTTTTCCCACTTAAGTGACGAAGAGAACCGCATTTTTATCGATTTTCGGAACTTAGCTTGTCAGTAGTTGCCCCGAGGGCAACCACCCTGTACATCCCCATTTCGCCGTCACGGAGGCTCGTTTATCCGCGCCCTTGCCGGAACGTGCTCGAGCTTGCTATATAAGGGACGACGACGCGGGATGGATACCATCCTGCATAAACACGATAAGTCTACATAGTTGTGTCAATGCAACGAACATCGAGCTCGAACATGAACGGCGGGATGCGCACGCGAGTCCGAAACCGCACGCGTGTCAAATGAGATCTAAGAGAACTTCCGATGTGTTATCGGTGTTGATCACGCGCGGAGTTGCGATCTGTTGTGTGTTAAAAGTGTTCTCCCGAGAATGATATAACATCGCCACAAGCGGTGGCGTACAAGTCGTTTCGCATACAAGTTTGATGTTTCGTTGTATTTTTTATTTTTCGTTCGTCCTCTTTTGTTACAGTGACAAAATCTGTATAGAGAATCTGTCATCGAACACTAATGAAATTATGTGCAATATCTTGTGTTAATAATGAAAGAAGAATTTTAATTAGGATAATATGTATAACTCGTTAAAACGCCATCATGTTCCGCGTCAAAAAACATATTTTGTATATTTCTTTTATATATAAATATATAATTTATATATATTATATATATATTTAATACAAATATATACAAATATATAATAAATTATACATTTATATTTACAAATTGTACGAAATATAAACATAATTTACATATATTACATATATTTAATATAAATATATATAAATATATATAAATTATATGTTTATATTTTGTACAATTTGTAAACAATTCATTCACAAATACAATCTTTCAATTTAATTAACGAGTAAATAGTTTTTTGTTTATCTTCATTCTGACGCATTGATTTTTGCTCTCCGTTGTTCTCTTCCGACTTCGTTTTTTCTTATTACATTTTCCTCGCAACACCTCACCGCAATTTACTATACTCGCGGGGGTTAAAGGGTTTTTATCTTATTATTGCATATAAAATTAAATGCACCTTTATTACGCAAATATGATGGATTATATGTATATATTTTTCGAACAAAGAGATTTCCTTTTTTTTTTTTTTTTTTTTTTTTTTTTTTTTTTTTTTTTTTTTTTTTTTTATCGTGCCACGCTCCCGCATTGTTGTTGTTAGCTTATAGTTGATGTCACCGCGCGATAAAGCGTCGTAAAACAAGAAATCGGTGATCCACGGGATAATTTCGAGTTTCACCATGAGTCGACTGTTAAAGCGCCATTATGTTCCGTACGAACCGCCCCAAAAACGTTGCCCGCGCTTTCATTGCGCCGCGGTGCAGCACACAACCCTCGTTATATATACAACAAGGAAAGCGCACCCTCTGAATTACTGCCTCGCGATCACCATCGAGAGAGACCCTCTATACACATACACACACACACACACACACACAAAGTCTGCCCCCGCGCTTTTCTTCGGAGTTACGGTATCTACGTTTTTTAATCAACTGCGAAACAAAACCTCCCTCTCCGTCTCTTTTCACACAAACAACGCGTCCAAGTGCATAAATGTCGTCTTTCTTGCCGACGAAAAAATATGTATGTAATTTCAGAGAAGAAGACATTTTCATCACATCGAGTTTTCACACTTCCCCTTTCACGAAAAGATATAACGCAAATTCTATGCCCGCTAAACTTCGAAACGTGCGGATATTATAATTAATTTGTGCGCGTTCTGCGTCTACTAATTAAAGTGACCGGTGAAACTGCGTGAGAGGGAAGCGCCGAATGTGGCAACACAGTTGCTTGCGAGATGTTGCGGGAAAGATAAATTCCGAAAGTCGGAAAAGAGAAAATAAAAGCAAGAGCAAGAATCGGTGCGTTTAGAACGAAGCTCGAGTAAAAAAGATTTGTTTGTGCTTATCAATTGGAAAATTGTATTGTAGTTGAAAAAGCGATTTCGAACAGAATACATTTTGCACGTTGCTTCTGACATAGCGAGAAGCATCGATTTGAATTCTGATTTGACTGCGAGATATAAATATTGATTCGACTACAAGAGACGAGTTCGAACATGTTCACAATGTGACTTGCAACGATTGGGTAAAACGGTCTTCGAGAGAGAAACAACCGATGATATTCAAAATAAGAAAACCGAACAAAAATACGAGAACGAAAACAGAAGTGACTTGAGGAAAAAGAGTCTTCTCAAGAGAGTCCAAAAGAGAAAGTCCGCAGCCGTCGACAAGGTACAGATCACCGAAAGACGTGAGATACCACCGTGTAGCGGCAAGAGATTGCAAATAAACAATTGTTCAACTTGAACAATTGTTGTTTGTTTTTACACTTGTATTTATCTTGATTCACCTGTCTCTAATAAAGTAAATTAATTGGTTTCACTTTTATTTTTGAAAATAAAGTGGCGTAATTTACCACAAAACCTACAGTGTTTGTAAATAAATTGTCCAACATTTCGTACAAAATATATATGTATGCAAAATGTTTTATTTTTTTTAGTTACGGAACATAATGGCGATTTAACAGTCGACGATTCACGGTGAAACTCGAAATTATACCCCCATGGGTTACCGATTTCTCGTTTAACGACGCAAATTACATATACATACGTATATACTTGCGTGATCGTTGCAAATTATGTATATTAAAAAATTGAATCCAGTTGATTAGAGACGTGTAAGTACACGAGTGACAATGCGACGATCGCGCGGAATTGGACGAATAAAAGAGAAACAACAATAACTCGCGCGACTGCAAGACAATTTACGTCCATTAGGAAATGTCATGTTCTTTTAGCGAGATGAGCATGAAGCAGGGGTAGAAACGCGCCCGGGAGAATACTCGGCTAATACTCCCTCCTTTCTTTCGCCAACTGCAATCCGCTGTATTCGCGATGTCTGGTCGGCCGCACAATGTGTTATATACGCGCGCCCCCTCCCCCCCTCATTAGATTCGCGTTGTTGCATTTTCCTCGTATTTTCTCTACGTTACGCACCGATCGCGCAGAGTCTGCACGTTTTCGGGCGACGAAAACTCACCTACGCGCGCGCAATTTGTGTGTGTTCGCGTATTTTAAACGTGTCGAAACAAACACACACAGACCTTTAATGTTTTATGTTTAATCCTATCAGATCGACGCGCAAATTTTTTTGTTTTCAAACAAAACATCACGGGAGGGGGGGGATTGAAATATATTGTTGCGCGTTGTCGCAAAAGTATTGTATATTTGCCGATTGTAATTCATTCACGTTAAACGACCTGCGCATTACCGGGGTATGACGAACGCGCGATAAGCTCGAGTTTGCTGTCGGTCATCGCGAGGAGAGAGACAACGATTATTATCGTCGGGACATCAACACATCATATTTCGCTCAAATCAGATTAAGTGCGACGTTCACGCAAACGCTCTTTTTTTTTGTTTTTTATTCCTCGGTTACACGGCGTATTGCGTTGCGCGAAACATTTTTCAAGTAAAAGAGAGTTTTTGCCGGCCGGCCGCGAGCGAGCGAGCGCGCTGTCGCATGCATCCAAGCGTTCTTGAATAGCGAGAGTGACATATGAACGCAAAGTGAGTACGTAAAGGGTAACTGATTTCACACAGAAATAATCACAAGACTCTTTTCTCCTACCTTATACCCTCACGAAAAAAAAACAAACAAACAAACGAGTGAAAAATTCAAAAAATCAATCAACGAAACATTATCGCACATTAATCAATTATTCGACGAGTCTGATTTGCGTAATTACTTCTTGGAAAAAACAAAGACGAAAAAAATTGTTCTCACAGCTACGTGTACAAGATACATAAAAAAAAAAAATTCCGATCAACGCGTTTATTCAGTATCTTCCTTCGTGCGAAGAGTTTTGTATAAAAATATGCGGTATCGCGCTATCACTGAGCGAGCGAAACGCGTTCATAAATACCGGGCTGCATTGATAAATCCGAAATATCGCTCGGGTTGATACAAGAGAGAGAGAGAGAGAAAGAGAGAAACTCTCCGTGCTTGCGAACGCGCTTCCACATTGTAGACTTATAAATCCAACGCTCAATGTCGACTGCGATATCTCGCCGTGGCGCGCCGTGTCGGTAAATCACGACCGCCACGTCCCCGGCGTTTCCCGCGCGTAAAGCTAAAACCAAAAAAAAAAAAAAAAAACTCAAAATGCGCACGCCGCGTTGCGGCGGTTACAAATCGTAAGTGAGAGCCGCAGGCGTGTTCCGCCGAGTTGCGCTTTTCGATTTTAAAAAAGTTACCACCGCGTGTGCGGCCCGAATGTTTTTTCGAAAATTCGCAACGTCACAACACGTCAAACTCTCTTTCGGTATTTTTTTTTTTTTTTTTTTTCCCCCGAGTCGAATTCTCTCCGACAGCGCTAGATCACATAGTTGATATTATAATAATCCCAACAGAAAAGAGAGAAAGAAAAAAGTAATAAAATAAAAATACACTGACGTATGTAATTTTACGCGTGTCGCGAAGTAAGATTAAAGAATACAATTAGAAAATTCTTGCGTTTGTGTTGCTTCAAATTCTCTGTATGATTACATGAAAAAAAAAAAAATAATAATAATAAATTACTTCATTTTTATCGCGACATTGAGATGTTTGTTGCTTGAAAGATCAGTTCAGAGAGATTAGCTCTCTCTCTCCCTGGATTTGTGCGTCTCTATATCGGCTTTTCTAGTTGCGGTTTTATCGTCTCGTAACTTTCGAATTTATCACGGAGGGTTTAGCAAAGGCGGAGTCATAAAAGAAAGCCAATATATCCTTAGAAACATGACCGATAACATATTTCTCTCAAGAAGCGCCGCGTTTGCATGCGCGCGAACGCATTGCGGCCGGGAAAAAATTACGATCGTACGTTCGGAACTTTATGATCTTGTGTGCCGCCGCGCTCGCTTACGACGTGTTACGGATAAAAGAAGAACCATCCATATCTTTGAACGCGCCCATCCACGTCATCGTCAATGGTTGCGCGAACTTTATTCTCAATATAAATGCTGCAATTAATTTATCTCAAAGTATCGTTACAATAAAAAAAAACAAAAAACAACGATTAAATAAAACTGTTGTTGTTATTATTATTTTCTTAAGTCAATGTCATTTATCTTACTTGAAGTTACGATCTTTTGCCTCGTCGGAAAACGCGACGATTCGCGCGATAATTATTATTGCGTTTCAGATGTCTCGTTTCTCACGCGCACTTTTATCGCTCCCAGCGTGTTAAAACTGTTCGCTGCGGAACTCCGTCGAAGGGAGATCTATGAGGCGTAAAATAATTCTCACTTAACTCGCGCGCGGATACATATTTACCGGGCGTGACACCGGGGAGGAGGTGGGACGCTACTCAGAAGTTTCATCCTGAACGAGGCGAGGACATCGAATTTGCATAATCCCATATAAACGCGTCGAAGCCTTTAAATTCCGCTACTGTGAATGCAAATTACCGTTCACTTTCTACGATCCTCAGCAACTTCAGAGCGGATAACGCTCTATCGGCCAATTTTGCTCGAATGATAAAAAGAGCGAGAGCGCGTATAGTAACAATTAAAAAATAAAACGCGATAATTTACCGAACTCTGCCTAATTAGTCCCATTAATTAGCTGCGGTCCCGGAAGACGAACGACGTGATTCGGAATTTCCCTTAAAGCGCGCTTCTACTTGTGAAGGAGGAAGGAAGGAAGGAAGGAAGGAAGGAAGGAAGGCGTTGTTCAATTAACAGTCTGTAATAGGAGTCGCATATTCCTCCGAGAGACGGAAATTATCACAATCGACGCGTTCATCCTTCCCTTCCCCCGCCCCAGGTGCAGCTGAGTGCAGCTGTGCGGAATTAATTACGTTACGGCCGACGAAAGTAGGTACCGCGCGCGCGCGGCGGTTCTTACTTCTGCGTAATTTTCTTCGGGAAAAATCGTCGATACAAGCCTAACCAACAAGCAGCAGGTAATTCTAAATAATACACAATTATTTTTTACGTTGAGTTTTTTCCACGAAACGTCGATGTGTAACGCAATTTGTTTTCTACCGCGCAATGTAACAAAATTAAAATTTCCAAATTTCAAAACAACATCGTTGGGTTTTAATTATAAAAATAATTACGAAAAAATATCGCAATATCAATTTTGTAATTTTTTGTTTTTTTTTTTCATTTAATGAAATAGAAACAAAGAGATGGACTAAATTCTTCGAAAATATTTTACATATAATTTTTGTGCTTAATTTTCTTTTCCCTAAGCGACTTCTCTCAATTATATCCGCCCCAAGTGTTTTTAAGTTACGCTGTTTCGTGTTACTTGAGATAAAACTCTCTCTCTCTCTCTCTCCCTCTCTGTGTGCGACATCCGCGAATAATCTCGTAGAATTGATTCTCGCTTGAGAGCCACGAACTACTCGGCTTTCTTGGCGCGACCGCAGATAGCGTCATGTTGAAGCAGTTGCACAAACCGACGCGCGGATGGATGGAACAGTAGGAAAAGGGGTACGAGCAATGAGCTCATTACGGCGCGAGTCGACGCACCCGCGTGGCTTTTGTATCGAAGGGGCGCGCATCTCTCCTCGTCTCTCCTCTCCTTTCCCTTTGTTTTCTCTCTCTTGTCGCCGAGCAAGCGCGACAAAGACGGTCGTCGCGTCGGGGGTCGCAGAATACACCACGTCATACGAGAAAAACGTAAAAACAAACAAACAAACAAACAAAAAAAATACGAGAAACCCCGGAGACTATTATGCGCCTTCGAATATATATAGAAAGAAAATAGAAAACGTCTTCCCTCGATATTTCGCTTTCCCGTATCTTTTGTGTCCCGTATCTTTTTTCTCCTTCCCCCTCGAGAAGTATATTTTTTAAAAAGAAAACGGACAAGCGCGCCGCGATCAAACGTGTCGTCTGACATGTACGCGTTGTTTTATTTTCGCGCTGACGTCCGTTGTGGAAAAAGAATCGCGAGCGGGGAGCGAGGCAAACGCGCGCGCAATTTTTGTTACATCAAAGGAGAATAAATACCAACAATTATAATTTTACGAGAGAGAGAGAGAGAGAGAGAGAAAGATAACTCGCGCGCGCGCGCGCGCGTTTGTACGTACTCTTACGTAACTTCTCTCTGTCGTCACACGGACAGAATATACCGCCGCCAATTGAAAATTTACTTTTCTAACTTCCGCAGCTTTCTTTTTTTTAGAGTAATAGCTTCTCTCTCGCAAAAACACAGACACTCTCGAGGCAACGTTCCGCGCGTGTCAAACCGCAAAATGAATTGCATTAACCTGGACTGGGAGATAACTGATCTCCGACTGTGAGCAAAGCGCGCGTTACGAGAAAAGTATGTATGTACGTACGTTCGGCTTGCTACTTCCCGACCGTGTCACGAAGAAATAGAGAACCCGGGGGGATAATCAGTTTTGTCGAGAGAGAGAGAGAGAGAGAGAGAGAGAGAAAGAGAGAGAGAGCGAGATGACTGGTGAACGCGCGCGACGTTACATTATCTGAGATCGGAGCGAGTACAAGTCCGTGAGTTAAGTCACCGACGGAATATGTTTTCCGAATTGTATATCGCCACTACGTGTTGAGAATAAATTCGCCGCTTGTTTTCCCGTCATCTCGCTGCAACGAGAAGACTTTGTTGTACGCGCGCGTTTGTTGTTGTGTCGCGATTCAAACGCGTATTTAATTGTCAAAAAGCGCGCATTGCGCGCCGTTTGTACACTTACAAAACAAAAATGCAAGAGAGAGAGAAAGAGAGAGAGTTGGCGGTCGAAAATTCTGAAATAATACATCAACCACGTCATTCCAAATATTCCGTATACCGCGGAAAAATATCACGTTTTAGAGAGAACGAAAAGAATACAATACACAGCTTTGCAACGAACGTTTATGATCGTATTCCCCGGGATTGAAACTCTCTCTCTTCTCTCTCTCTCTCTCTCTGTATATAATATTCTGTTACGCGACACACATAAAACAGAGAGCGAGCAAAACATAAAAGCCTCTTGCGTGTATAAATACAACATTGGCGCCAAACGAAATTATTATTAATAAATAACGAGATATATATTCGTTCCCAAAGCGTCACATCAACAAAATACACCGACGTATATACACGGTCGTACACTGTTTTTCACGCATGTTAACGCAAATATATATATTAATCAATATCTCGTTCGCGATTACGGTCGAATCAAAGAGTCGCCGCGGTGTCGCGCTTTTATATTACGTAGTGTAATACACAACTGCGGAATGCAAAAAATTATTTCGAGCAAAATGTAAATAAAATACGCGTATCGCTGGAGTTATCAGAAGGTTCAGTTTGTTCTTATTCGCGTAACGTGGATTGCGAAGAACGACTGTGAAAGCGTCTCGTTTGCTCTCGACGAAAACGTCGCGCGAATTTCCGCCGACTTGCGCGTTCGGCGAATCGATGAGCTTCGCGGTTCGTTAAATAGCGAAGCTAATAATAATAAAGCTCGCGCGGAATTCGACAAACGTCGCAAGCGCAGCGTCTTCGAGGAGCGCGCTGGCGCCCCCCGACCTGTCCCACCCACTTGTGTGTGTTCGTACATCTCGAAAAATTCTTCTCTCCGCGAAAAGAAAAAATTTATACAATAATAAAAATACTATCTTTTTTCTCTTCCCACGCGAGCGCGCACGTGTGCGAGCAATGAAATGTGAGCAATTTCATAATGAGTTAATGGCACGCGTGTCATTTTTTTTTAACAGAGCGCATTCCCATAATTATTTAAAATGTTTCTCCGCGCCACTACTTGCGCGCCGCAAAATTTTTATCACGCTAACAGCTGGCCAGAAAGCGCCGCTGTTTTATTTTTAAAACGCTTTTACATATCTCGCGTATTATATATATATATATATATATATACCGTCTAATAGCTCTTTACGGTTGATACGGCTCGTGTGGGTATACGCACTCGTATAATTACAAATGTTGTTCAGCTGCGGGAAAAAGTATGTTTGCGCGCGCGCGCGACATTTCGCACCAGCGTGCATCGGCGGGCTATTACGCGTGCGAATACGCGCGAAATAATGTCGGAAAAATGAAATCCCTTCCCCACCGCGTCTCGCACCACAAGCTCGAACATCACGTCGCCGGCGTCGCGTTTCGACAACGTTCGAATTAATTCCCCGCGAGGGTTGTAATTTTCGCGAGTGCGCCGCGTGCGCGTAAAGAGAGCGCGATCGCGCGTTATCGCACTCATTCGCTCTCGCCCGCCCGTCCGTCCGCTCGAAAAACAGCGCCTTAATCTAGAGCGGCGTAATAAATCTCTCTCTGTGCGCGCGGAGAGAGTGCGTCTCTGTGCGGGCGCGCGCGAAGAATCCTTCTCACTCCGCTAATCCCGGCGAATTAATGGTAATTTGCACGCGATTAATTAGCACCCCGTCGCGGGAGAGGATTTGTGAGATCTCCGGCGATAAGTCGGAGTCACTCGGCGCGTTGCGGCGCGAGAAAATAAAAAAGAAACGAGAACAATTGCCGGAAACGAGAGGAGATCGTCGAGTAAAATCGATAAAAAATTTCGCGCTTTAAATAACCGAGTCTAAAGAGTGTTATGAAATTGTTTTTAAACACAAACAAAAATAACAACAAGTATGTAAAAAAAAGATAGATATCGATTGGAAACATTAAATTGTAATTTCACATCGTAAACGCACGCGAAAAACAGTCGCGCGTTTTTATTTGCGCGGTCGTGATCGCGCACGATTTTTCAAAGAGCGCGCGCGATAAAGATTGCGATCCGTGAAATTCAAATCCAAACTTCTAACAAGCCGCCCGCACACTGTCGCGTTATTTAATTATACTTCCGTCACATAATGACAAACAATTTCGCTAAACTCAAAATATTTATATAGCACGCTCGCAGCAAATTTATTGTTTCGACGTTTTCGAAATTACGCTCGGCGCGCGATCTGTCGCATCGATAGAAATTTAATGCAGATAACATTTTGTCACATTGTTGTTAGTTATTATTACGTGTAATACGCACGTAACAACATACATATACAGGGTGTCCCAGAAT
>NW_018020674.1:215548-226501 GCF_002006095.1 Pseudomyrmex gracilis | reverse complement strand
CTGATTGGCCTGATTTACTCAATAATTACTCCTTTATTATAAATAATAGAAAAAAATGGTTCAGGACTTTTCGACTCAGTTTTATTCCTTCTATCTGCCTACGAGAGATTGTACGGCTATTCTGGGACACCCTGTATATATATATATAACAATCGCCGCGTTGCATCGACGACAACAAGCAGAATAGCGATCATAAACGCGCCCGTTGTTTTATTGCGCAAACTACGTTTCGCGGTTCGATTTAAATCACGATTGTGTTTAATCTGTAAATATACGTTCTCTTCTCGCGAAACGACAGATCGCGCCGCGAATTTCGTCAAAGTGAAAAACTTCGATTTGCGCAAATTTCGCGTTTATTCTCGTCCATCCAATTAAAGCGTTTTAGATAAGTTTCACAAAGTTTTGTGTGGATAAGTTTATTAATTAATACAATCTTGTATTAAAGACATACACTCGGATATATTGGCTAATCAAAGTTTGGGAAACCTACCCACCTACAGACGTAGTGCAAACTGCTCGGTTCTAAGTTTCGGAAAGATCATCCCTGCGTGTAAACGACACCTCTCTCCTGCCTCCGTCAGCTCGTTACTTGCCAATCGCAGTAATTACTCTAATACGTGTTAATAGAGCATAGGTACACCAGGTGCTCTTCATCACCGTGCCATTTTCCAAATTATCTGATTAGTACACGACCGAAAATGCCTTCGCTGCAGTTGAGAGAGAGAGAGAGAGAGAGAGAGAGAGAGAGAACGTTTCTCACTTTAACCCTTTCGCGAGAGCTCGTTCATCGAGCAAGCGCGTTTGCGCGTTTGTGAGAGGAACTGTCAAGGGGCGCGCCGTGTCAGAAGAGAGTTAATTATATATTTGTTCTACCTATATCTCGGGCAAGATCAGACACGAGGCTATTACCCTCTCTCTCTCAAGTCGTCGTCAGAGTTCAGAAGTCGGAGCTCTGAACGTCGTGTGTGTGTGTGTGTGGTTACGCTTCGCTCGCGGACGCGTTTCCTCTGTGATTTCAATTGAATCGACACCGCAATGCGAACCAATTCCGCGACAATTTGCCGCGCGCCGTGCAGTTTCAGCCTGTCGAAACTAGAAACACACGAAAAAAAAAAAAAGTAGGAGACGATATCTCGAAGTGAGTCGTACACGACTGTGGTGCGATTCTAAATCTTGACATCTGGTCCGTAGATTAAACAATACGAAACAACAATATGAGATATCTTGACGTTTAAGCAAATGTATGTACATCCTCTTGAACGAGGTGTGTGCGCGCGCGCGTTTTTTCGACAAATCTTGGCGACGAAAATAAAAAAAAAACGTACGTAGGCGGTTTTCGCGCGCACGCAATTATCAGGATCGCTTAATTGCGAATACAGGCGGCAGGTGTTTTTCTTATCCCAAGCTCATTTTCCAAATTGTCCGAGGAACCGCGCGAGGATAAGTTCGAGGATAATGCCGGTAAGGCCGGTGCATTAAGGAGCGACTTGGATAAACCAGGCGGTGCCGAACAAGGGCGCGGATGAAAGTGCTTCGTTAACAGCAGCGCGCCAGGCAACTCGCTTTAATTTCCATTCGCTTTCTCCGTGGCCCACCTGCTATTTTGAACTGAAATATGAATCTCTAAAAGAGGATATCGATCAAGCGCGCGCCGTGCAACGAAATTTATTTTCGGGAAAAACCGACGAGCGATCAGAGAGATATATATATATATATAATGCACGACCGACAATTTGTATCTTTTTTTGTTTGTTTTTTCTTTGGTCACAACGTGACACACGCGCGAAATGAAATAAAGAATTAATGACGCACACGCGCAGTGTTTTTTTTTCCACGCGCCGGAAAAAAAGTTGGTACGCACACACGCGGCTAGAAAAAAAAAAAAGAGTCACATTAGGGCGGCTATGACGCGGCTGTCACAGCGACGATGAGCGATGGCGGGTCTCAATCACGCTAAAACGTTGGCGGGGACAGCTCTCGCATCCATAACACAGGTGCGAGCTATCGAATTTCGCGATACGGTATTAAGTCAAAGAATACAAAAAAAAAAAAACAAAAACAAAAAACAAGATTCACGCGCGTCTGGTTTTCTCTCTGTCATCGTATCGTCAACGTCGAAATCATAACGTTGAAAATTCAATCAAGAAGAATGTCAACGAAGTAATATTTTTTTCGAAATCAACGTTTGGCATCTTTCCGCGCTCGTTGTGCGATTATTTGGCCTCATTTTAGCCGGCGTTCGATTATCGCCGCGACGATAAAGCTGCGCCTTGGTCGGGAATTGGCCGCGTTTTCCGGCGTTTTCTTGGAGTAGTTCCCGATGTCCCGCTGCGCGACGCGCACAACGCGCAATTGGTTCGTTGACTTCGCGGAACGTAGACGATAGAACTGACCCAGCACGTCGTTACTTTACGACACGAACACGCGGCGGCCACGGAGAAACACGAACGTACCGGAATGACCTCAGGGAGCGGTTGTCGGAGTCACGGAAGGAGCGGCGCGATGCGTAACGACGGCGGTTCGGGGAGCGCATATAATGAGCGCTTTATAAAAATAAATTGACGATCGAGAACTTCTCCGCGCGGTGGGGGGGTAACGCTCGCTATAAAACACTACGAAGAGAGTTCGCCATCACCTGGACATTGAACCGTTCCTCGTAAGAAATTCTCAAATACCGAGCGGCATCCCCCCGACATTGAAATCCCACGGTTCGCTTTACTTGGAAGAGACTTGACAATCGACATTCGAGAAGGCGAACAATTGTCCAAGTCCCGGAGGGTGATTCACGGATGCAACAACAACAACAACAACAACAAAAAGAGACGAGGTTTTAATCCTATCGATTGCAGTCGCGGTCAATTGTTCCGCGCGGGAAGCTAGAATTTATTTCGTTTGCTCGCGGTTGTTGGCGTTGCACGGTCGCTATTTATTAGCGTCGGATGAAAAGCTACACGAGCAAACTTGCAAGTGGGACGGGAGAGAAAGAGAAATACTCTAGCTCTCACAAGCAGCGGCAGCAGCCGATTCTCGCGGAGTGGCATTAGGCGTTTCGCGAAAACGGTAATTGGCCGCGCTGCAACTGCGCGCGCGGCGGCCACTTCTCCACCTAACCGTCGTCGACGTAACGCGCGGGGAGATGTTACGCGTCCGGAACGGAATGATTTATGAGCATCACGACCGGGGAGAGAAGTAAATTACGAACGTCGGATTGAAATCGCAATAATTCAACAAATATCACGATGTCGCGCAGGGCAGCAGCTCTCGCACGGGTAGGGCGCGTACGCGCGCGCTCGTGCACGCGCTCCGTAGAGATATTCGGTGACATTGCCAACGATTCTTAATACCCGTTCACTGACATCCGCGCGCGTTCCAGAGACTCGCAATAACAAATATCTTAATTTCAAAGACAGACAGCTTTTAAGGAAATTAAACTCCCCCTTCCCTCCCCCCTCCCCGAGAATACATTTGTATCTTGCATTTTTCCATGTGTATTTATGCAACAAAGTTATTATTATTTTCTAGCAACCGCTTCTAGCGAAGCCGCAATCGCGCAATGTTTTGTGTTATCTCCCGCAGCCAAGCTTTTATCTTAGATAAGCACTCGTGGAAATGTACCGGATGCTCTAAAATTATATCGCCGCGCTTTCCACGCGCGTATTGCGAAGAATATTCTTTGTTTTTTCATTTAACAATTTTTGAAACAAATTTAAAAACGTACGTGTATGTACGTTGGCAAATAGTCATGACTCGGCAAGTATCTATTGAGGTCGATCGAAGTCGTAGAAAACAGCGTTCAGTCCTTCGAAGCGTTCTATGTGTGTGTACAAAAAGGTAGATTAGCTATTTTTACATGGGGGAAGGAGAGAAAAGTCTTTTTTACCCTATGTATACCAGCGTTCCTCTTTTATTTTCGCGTTTAGCATGCGCCCGCCGTTACGACGATAGTATACCGGACTCTCTTTTCCGGGTTTTCCTTCGCTTTTCCTTACGGCGACCCTAAACGCTCCAAGTTCCGTCCGTCACGTATTCTCGCTATGTAAAGTCCTCTTAGTGGCGAAAGCTGCAGCGAACGTGCAGCGAAAAGATTCCCTCGCTCGGGGAGAAAAAGAAATGAGTCCTCTATACAAGACTATTTACGAAGAGGACTCTCGCGTGCTTTTCTTCAGTAGATCAGTACGTGAACGGTTTTTTTTTCTTTTTATTCGAACACCAGCAGCAAGTCTTTTTAGAACGTTAACGCGTGTTTGTGATTGCGCTATGAAATAATAATTACGTTTTTAGGAACAACAATCGCACATCTCTAATTACTGCTTAACTTATTTGTTATTTCACATTTCTTTTTTTTTTTTTTTCGCTCTCGTGCTTTTCGATCTTATCCGCGTTCGTCCGTGCCGAGCGATCCGTCTTCGATTGTCAGCCCGCGGCCGCAATTAACGGCGAACCGCGCGCACGAGTTTTCGCCGGTTCTCTAATCGCCGGTCTCGCCGTGTGTCATATAAATGCGCGCCATCACGCGAACAGAGAGCCGCGGGCCGCAAATCGCGCGTCCGCGCGTGGCGCATTATCCAATTATTCGCGCAAACGAAGTTTGCGTCGGGTGATTTACGTCGCGCTATTACGTTGCTACGCGCGTCCTTTGAACTCTCTCTCTCTCTCTCTCTCTCTGTCTCTCGTGAAAAGGGCCCGGCGATGGAGATTAGATTTTTGCTTTGTCACCATCGCGCTCGCACGACGCGTGACAACCGCGACCATTGTGCGTGCCCCGCACAACTGGACGAATTTTTTCAGAGACAAAATGTGTTTTTTGTTTTCTCAATCATTCCATGTCAAAAGTGTCTCTTTCGCGTTTAAATTCATATTTTAATACACAGGGTATCTGAGAAAACACAGCAAAAGTGTGAAAATAAATTGAGTTAATCTGAAGACAGAAAAGTTATTTTTACACATAATTTTATATCATTTTATATTTTTTGATTGTAAAACACACAAATAGGGTAATTATTTACAAAGTGGAATAAATAAATACTCACCTTGACTTCAATGACCTCGAAATATGTTGTTAAGGACGTTCATTTCGAACAGTTTTTTCTCTGTGCGTGTTACCGCCACTCGGCTCTAGTTTTCGAGTTACACTAGAAAGAAGTTTTGTAAATAAATGTGTTTTCCAACACCGTGTCGATTTAACCTCCTTGAGAACGAGCGTCGACTATAGTCGACGAACGTCGAAGTGTATCTGTACGGCCGAGCGTCGACTACAGTCGACGATCGCCGAAAACACTCGATTGTTTACGTTCTTTTTGTTTATATTCTTTAGTCCGGACACTTTGTTACTACACGCTTACAACACTATATTGCCGAATTCTCGTTTAAAAGATTTCATATCGCAATGGGGAAGGAGGTGCTCCTCCCCGTCTACGCGTGTATCACAATGTGTGATACTAATCAAAATATTTACTTCATAAATTGATACGGTGTTGGAAAACAAGGATTCATTTATATAAAACTTCTTTGTGTATAAACTCGAAGACTAGAGCCGAGCGGCGGTAACAGGGAAAAGTTATCCAGAATGACGTCCTTAACAACATTTCAAAGTCATTTGAAAGTGGGTGAGGAGGCCCACTTCGTAAGTAATTACAAAAAAAATGGTAATTTGAGTAAATTTAATTATCGTGATTTTGCTCACACTCTGAGATGATACTTGACGGACGCGCAAGTCAGTCTTTCAGTTTCTCATAGAAGACGATTGTGTGTCGAAGAAAAAATCTCAAACGCGACGATACTCGCGAGGCAAAACTGGAAAGCGGCGCAAAGCAATGCACACGACGGAGATCCCTAAGTCGTTACTCAGCGTTTATCGAACACCGGGGCTATTACTCGCAGAGCTCCCGATTTTCCGCGTAAGAGTCGCGCCAACATCGTAAAACATTCCCGTAACTTACGTAGTTAAGGACAAACCGATAGCGAAGTCTGTGTGCGGGGAGAGAGGGACGCCGAAAGGACGACTCGAAACTACCCTGCAAGAACAAATAAGCACAAAACTGCGCAAGAGAGGATCGTTTCGGTATTTACGCGTTGCTAACTCGAGCGCGTGATGCGAAATTAAACGCGCGCGCGGCGCAAGAGAGCTTTTCTATTACCGACATGTCGTGAAATATATCAAACAGTTGCCGAATAGTTGCTTCCTCCGGCGTGAATTTCTCGACGAATTTAAATCTCGAACAATCGATATACTCGCGACTAAAAGTATCGCAGCAGCCATTTTTGGCGAAGAATTTGCGAATTTAAACGAATCTTCAAAAGCTCGTGAGCATGCACCGAGTATTAAGGTCGATGCGAGCCAATAAACCGAATGATTTACGGTGCAATCATAACGTTTATTTTCTTTCTTTTAAACGTAAAATACAAATTAATGCACACACGGAGATTCCGCACACGCGAGATACGAGAGAGATCCGGATTCGACTCCTGATCAAAGTGTATTTTCCGCAATAAAAATTTTTAATTTCACAGGATGAACTGAATATTTCACATGTACGCGAATACAAAACCGAAGCATCCCATGTGAATTTTCGCATTAAATTTAATTCGAATCTCCGCGCGTATTAATTTACACGTTTAAAAGGAAGAAAGGAAATAATGTTTGTATATATAATTGCACGTACATTCGACATATTGGTTCGTATCGACTTTAATACTTAGTGTTTTACGAATTAAATCTCAGTTAAAAAAATTTAGTTAAAATTGACGCAAAGAGAGGAAGATGAACTAACGAATGAATTAATTAATTTAAAGTAGAGAGAGATAAAATTATATTGAAGTTTTTTAATAACTTCGGCAAATTATTCTTGTTAAAATGGGGGAGATATACAGGAGGCACACGACGTTGTTTTATTCAGTTTGCTCGGGATGCGAGATTATTTATATACCGCGCTTGTATATTTTTGTATTACGTATACAAAGCTGGATAACCGGCTCGGCATGAAGTTTTCACGATCGCGCGCGAGAGAGAGAGAGAGAGAGACAGAGATTTTTCCGACCAGCCGTAGAAGCGTAAAACACACTCCTTTTGTAGCGCGCGCGTCCTTCGATTACTTTCACATATGTAACGCGCCAAACGAACAAAATGCACTCGACCGACGTCGAGTTTCCTGGATGCCGATTTACGCCCGCTGCACTGACGCTCTGATCCCGGGAAGAGGAACACACACACATAGACACACTGTGAGAGTGCGCACAACGTGTAATTAACGATAAATTGTTTTTTCCCATCTGTGCATTTTCGCCGACCTGGCCGCAGTGAGCCGCGCTCTAATGAAAATAAAGTAACATCCGCGTGTTTGCGTTTAAAAGTAGGTAGCCCGAGCACGGGCTGTCCGTATAGAATATTTTCGCAATTTTATCAAATAATTGTCCTTGCGCGAACAAAACGGTGTTATTTTTCGCGAGCGCGCGAGCGGAATCGTATATTTTGTTCAAATAAGCACTCGAAGACAGATGTACATATGTGTGCGTGTGTGTGTGTTTTTTTTATTATACTTTATTACAAATAACGTGTTTTTATTTGAAACGCATTCCACAAATAAACATTTCCAACAACAACAAAAAAAGTCTGTGCGTGCCATTTGTAAAACTCATCCGCAAAAACAAAAAAAAAAAAAAAACGTGTGCGCTCAAAAAAGTGTGCTCTGGTATATATCTCTCAAAGCACTTGACCTGCTCATTGCAGCAATTTGTCATCATAGCAAAATGCACTTAAAACGTTTATAATTGTAACGACGCGATACATCAAGCGCACTCGTGGCGTTTTCGACCGCGCTAGCATTCGACGGAGCGCCCACAAATTCACCGGGTATCGCCGCTCGCGCTCTATGGCAAATGTAAAAATATTTTATTTCGATTCTGTGTGTGTGTGTGTGTGTGTACCTACATACACATATACGCGCCCTCTCACTTCGCCCTTGCTGTCGCATTTCGACGCAGACTGGCGCAACCCGAATGAACGACCCCCGCGAAGTACACGCGGTCGCATATATACAAACGTATAGGCGCGTCGTCCGAGAGATAAAAGTGCGGTGTCACGCGCAATGGCGGTCACACAACACGAATCCGTCGATTGCATTTTTAATGCATCTCCGCGCTTCGACGCGCCCTGACGATATTTCGCTGAGCGCTGAAGTACCCTTCCTCCCCCCCCCCCCCACGTAATTGCACGAGTGTGTCTACAGCTACATGCCCTGTATTTTTCGCGCCGATGCGGAAGGGATACTCGCCCGTAACGGAAGGGACGCGCCCCACTTGAGAAGGGGAGAAAAGAGACAGAGAGAGAGAGAGAGAGAATCCGCGGACCCTTCTAAGCACGATATTGACGCATCGGGCATGTTTTTTACGGTTAGATACTCCCTCGCGGACCGATCGATGTGAAGGAAACTCGGATCGTTGCATTTATTTCCGCAATAATTACAGCGTCCGTCGATAAGGCCCGTGTGTGTGTTCGCGCGATGATGGAAACACAAAGTTGATAAATATTCGACGAGTCGAAGTGGAATTTACCGTTTGTTTTACTATCAACTACTATTTTTTGTACGCAAACATGCTCGTGTAAAAATATCTTATTTGCTGGGTAATATGTAAAATATTAAAAACCAATAACAGATATATATGAAAATATTTTATCTGCGAGAGATATGTTGTATTAAAGCAAAATGCGCGTGAGAGCGAATATAAATTGCAGTCTTATATTACCATATAATATCGGCGTCGACGTCGAGAGAAATTTTTACTCGGCCGAATGACAAACGTGCGCGGTTTTTTTTTTTTTTTCTGAAAATCGTAACTGCGCGCGCACACGTTTTCTTCGCGCGGCCAATATAACAAAAAATTGCCGTTTTCACAGTAATCGGGAGTTCGGACTTTCTCCTACGGAGAAGTCACGTAATTTAACCAGCGATCTCTAGGATCGTCGATCGCAACGTGAGACCGTCGAGCGCGCTTCATCTCTCGGAGAAAGAGCGCAATTTGCGAAACGAAGTCGTTCTATTTTCTGATCGATGACGGCACGAGACATCGTAAAAGGAAGCACAAACGTCGTAAACGTCGCGCGCACGAGAGATCTTCGGTTAACATCCGTTAGACTTGTAAGCAGAGAAGACGTAAAACCGACGTGACCTCGTTTCGTTGACGACGAGAACGATCTATCGATATCAACGCTTACCGTTCAACGTTTACACACGCTACGATCTCTCTCTCTCTCTCTCGTTTTAGATCGCGACGCACATCAGTCGAGAAGAAGATTTCCGTCTTTCACGTGACATTCCGTCCGCGACCGATCGTTTAGATTTCTTCCGAGATCTCAATTTCGAAACATTTCAATTCGCGTATCTTCGAATTTCGCAGATAAGGATGCGCGCGAATCGAGTTTGGCGAGACGATCGCGCGCTTCGCTGAGAAATTTCGAGAAGACGCGAAACTTGCGAAAGTTCACGTCGAAAACTCGACGGAAATTCTCTCGCGAAGTGCATTTTCGCGGAGGCGCGCAACTCGGCGCACAACTTCAGAAGAGAGACTATGCGAGTCGCGACTTTTATGGATGAGATCGCGGCGTGCGCGATCGTCGTGCGACTTCGTCGGTCGGCTTGAAATGTCTGAAAGCCGCGTTCGCGAAGTTACGAAGTAACGACGCGAGTTTTCTCTCATCTGGGATGTGTATTTTTCACATAAAAAATGAACGTGATGAAATAATAATCCGCAAACGGTATCGCTGACTCTTTTTTTTTTTCTCTTTTTTATCACCCGATATATATATCTTCCTCTTCCTCGTGCGGTGTGGTTTTGCCACCGGCCTCGAAAACCTCTCTCTCTCGCAGAGACTATAAATTATCCCCGTGCAATCCGCGGGATGCGTAACGTCTCGTTAATGGCGAAGGGATTAACGGTATGACCGGGCGCACTATAACGCGCGCGCGCGCGCGCGCGGCATCGAAAGCCGGAGAGTGCGCGCGTTGCAGCGAGAGAACCACGGATTTACTTCCGACCTCGATAGATCGCGAATCAGCAAGTCGACACTCGCTGGAACGCGCATCGCCCGTCTGGAAAGGGGTGTCCGCATCGCTGATGCACCGGAATGAAGCGAGCGGGGAAAATGATCGCGCAAATGAAATTCCGCAATCGCGATTTTTATCGGAATTTTTTTGCTTGCCGATTCTCTTTCTTCCTCTCTTTTCTTTCGCCTTTGGTTTTTTTTTCTTTTTTTTGCGTCGCCGACAGAAGTCACTTCCGCGGCAGCATGAGAGCATTTCCGGTCGGCAAGGTCTCCGCGCGCGCGCGGTCGACGACGAATATTTAAGCGAGAGGAAAAACTAACTCTCTGCCTCTCCATATCCACCTCTTCCCCTCCTTTCCTCTTTTCCTTCCCCCGATGAGAGGGAGAAAACGCGCGGGGGTGGAGAAGTGCGGTTTGTTTGCGGAAAAAAGTCACTCTCCGTCGGGAGAGCCGCAGCTGCGCGCATCGCATTGTTTGCGAGGAGATCGGGAGGGAGGGAGGGAGGGAGGAGGAGGGAGCGAAAACGGGATGCTGCGGACGAAGACGCGGAGAGGGCTGGGGATATACACAGAGAGAGTAAAAGCAAAAAGCGCCCGAGCACACACGCGCCGAACTTCGGCAAACATCCTAGCGGGCAGCCGCCCGATCTTTTCCCTCCAGCTCTTGATAGCGCGCTGGAAAAAGTTTCCGTTATGAAAATGTTTCCTCCGTTCCTTCCTCGATCGTGGCCGGAAAGCGAAACGTTCTCTCTCGTATATGAGCGCGCTCGTGCATTAAATGCGGTTTTTGCTCCGCAAGATATTTTTACGTATCGCACCTACATATGTACACAGTTTGTCCGGAAAGTTCCCGGACTGATTTTTTCTAGCGCGGGTAAGCGGCGCTATCGAGCGGTCAACGCTGGAACTACTTAG
>NW_018020674.1:142889-214788 GCF_002006095.1 Pseudomyrmex gracilis | reverse complement strand
TACCTTGAAGTGTAAACTTGTTTAATAAACCATATCTTTCATTTTCGATTTTTAATTCACGTAGTCCGGGAACTTTCCGGACAAACTGTGTAGACGCGATAATTTCGCAATATATGATTAGGACAAAATATAGCGCGCGCGCGCGCGCACACACACACACACACACAAAACGCGTTGCAACATCGCGCATTGTTCGATGCGTAAATTCACATCCCACGTAAAAGCCTCGCCGTTTTCTTGCTGGCACAAACTCCGTTCGGAAAATATCCGGGAGACCTTTTTTTGTCGGCAATAGTCGACTTACATTATTATTACGTTTTATTCATAGGAAACCGCGCAAATCACTCACAACCCGCCATTCTGTTCAATGTTGCGACGCGATGTTTATAGGAACTCGGCGCGCGCGAATAAAATGGCACAAAGCTGACTCGCAATTGCACCCGTTGCGAATGTATGTATATATATATGTGTGTGTGTGTGTGTGTGCGCAACACACATAAGTACACCTACGTGCTGCTTGCGTTGGAGTGCAAGTCAGGAAGGGAAAACTAAATAGACGCAGCCGTTGGAAAACACGCACGGCATATTACGTATCGACTCCACTCCCCTCGTGCCGCCGCGGCCGACGCCGTATATATTGCGATATACACACGCGCGCGTGCGGCGCGCTTTCTCTCCCTTTGATTAATTTTGGTAATTAATGAAATTTACTCGGTAAATCGAGTCAACTTTGTGAGTCACTATATACACATACGCGCGAATTTGCGGTGATATAATAATAATTTGCAACAACAACATTGTACGATAGTTTGTCACGGAAGATACGTGTGAAGTGACATTGTGCGCGCCGTTGCGGCGGTGTAAATTGTAATTTAACTACGGATTTTAGATGTGCACTCGCGCGCGAGAAGAAGCGCAATCATTCGTAACTATCGCATTATCACAGAGAAAAAAAAAAGAGAAAGAGAGAAAATATGTGTGTGTGTGTGTATGCGTGTGTGTAAGAGTGCGCACTGATTTTACAATTTTCTTTCATCTACACGCTATACAAATCATTTTAATTAAGCACGTAATTGTTAATTTATTAGACAATATATTTAATTGCTGTTTTGTTTCAGCATATCAAGTTTTCCGTATTAATTCCAGATTAATGTATCCATTTAATTTTCTCTCCCGTATTGTAAATTAATTGAATTTGAACTATTAACCGCAAGTATTTATTAACCAACGCGCGCGGGAAAAAAATGAAGTTGTTTCAATTAAAGTCGACGTCACGGGTGCTGCAACAAAAATAAACAGAGTTCGTTTCAATTGCGTGCGCAATTAATTTAATATCTGAATTCTTAAAGCAAGCAGCGGAGCGCGTAGTGTGCTGTGTGTGTAGTTTAATAATATTGATGTTGCACCAACAGAATTATATTTCAATCAAACTGACGCTGTTGATTCAACATTATTATTTTTTTTTCCCCAAGTTGAGAAAAATCATTTTGTCAATATTACAATTTTCCCTTCCTCTCACATCGGCGTATATCTCTTCTCACGCATCGTTTCCCGCTTTTCTCTCGCGATCGCGGGAATCGTAAAATTCGGTCGATTCATCGCGATGAATCGATGTTCGATTCGATCGCCGCGCGCGAGATGTCGATAATGCGGTTTTCCCGCTCGGTGTTCCCGCGGTTTCCCGCGTGTCGATGGTCCCCGTTTTCTTCGTAAAGACGGATATTCGTGTGTATATAAATTCACAAAGGAAAAAAGAGATATACAAATGTGCACGCGTGTTGTGTCGTCGTTGCGGCACAATTGAAACTCCTTGCCGGCGACGTTTGCAACCCGTAAACACGTCTCTCTCGTAAAAGCGACGTTAATACGGTCGCGCGCGCGCGTGTTAAGAATTGGAACGCAGCTGCCGGCCTTAAAACTCCCGACGTCGGTCGAGGCGGACTCTCCGCGTGCTCAAAATTACTTCCAAGTAATTCTCATACAGACCGAGGATTGTGTGATGTACAACGCGACGTGACAAACGACGGGAAGATTCAAAAAAAGAGTAAAATTTCGACGATTTTTACACAGAGAGATTCACTTGAAATATATTTACAAGTAGACTAGCGCAAACATAAACGCGCGCTACGCGCACGCTGTTATTGTTATTACATTTTAACGTGTTGCGTCAATAAACACGAACTGTCACCGCGATGACAGCTAGTATATATACGTCTTACAAACCATATAACAAACATGATGCACATATGAGAGATGTCAGAAATAACGCGTGAAAATCAAACTCGAAAGATAAAAAAAAGGAAGAGTGGAAAAACAACACGTGACACCAAGGTCAGTGACCTCGCCGTGGTCATCACGTGACCATCTTGTTTCAATGTTTTTTTTGAGAAAAAGTCGGCAAAAATAAAAAATGTAAATAAAACAATCGGAACTTGTGATACAACAGATAATCTCGCAGTTTCGACAGAAAATCGGTAAATCGTTTAAAGGCGGCGATTGCAAGCAACCAGTCAAAACAAAAAAAAAAACAACTAGCCGTGATTTGTCCGGTCGTTATCCGCGATAAATCCATCAATGTGTTTCACGGACCGAGAATCAAATCCAGATAGAGCGACGTGACTCGACATTGATTTCATTAAGTATTGATTTTCCGGAGGGTGTGGATTCGGCGAGGGGAGAAAGGGAGTCGAATATATGAATGCTGATGGCCAAGCCTCTCGCTTCTATTTTATCGCGCCGCACACCTCGCACGTACATAATACGCACGGGTCCGCCTTGAAACTGTTTGTACCTACTTATCGGGTGTTTTATCAGCGCGCTCGACGTTACCGCGGTTCAAATAATTCGTTGTGTACAAAGTGTGAGATAGAAGAGAGATAGATTCTACTTGCTCTTGCTTTTCGACAACGCGAACAAACGGAATATCACGTAAGAATTTTTTTTAGACATTAAATAGATTGATTGGGATTAGTGTTTTATCGGACACGCGTTATCATTATCGTACACGCTATCTCAGCTAAAAATCTTTTGGAACAAATTCAAGCTTTCATTATGAAATGCCGCTTTAATAAAATCAGATTCGCAAATTGGAAACTGAACTTTGATCTTTTTGAATATAATAACAAGAGCGCTGTATCATAAATATTCATCGAGCTTAATGAAGCGTCGTAACAAAATAAGGGAGCAAAGATCCTAAACGAGAGAGAGAGAGAGAGAGAGCGTCCAGACGGATAACGCACTCTCTCGTCGAAACCGCGTCGCGTAAATTTCCTCCATCACTGACGAACACAAACGGTTCGTTTCAATCGTCAGTCCCGACATTTTGCAATATTTTTATGGTGTCTATCTGCGTACGCGCTCGTCACTCCCACGCCGAACGCGTTTACGTCTCGCAGAGAGAAAGAAAGAGGGAGAGAAAGAGACATAGAAAAAAAAAAAAAAACGAGAGAAGGAGAGAACACAACACGCTCCATTAATTGAAAAATTCCGGTCGTAGCGGCGCGCGCGGCGGATCGACAAACGCTCGTTTGTGCATTGTGCACCAACGGCGCGAAAAAGATAAAAAGAAAAAAAAACAGATACCCCTTTCTCTTTTCTTTTCCAGAAGCTCGATTCAAATTAAACTCGCTTGAAGGTTAATGCGGTATGAAATGAAAATTTTAAATCGCTGTGGCAATGAAAAAGTTTTTACGTTAAGCCGAGCGAGCGTCGATGAAGCCCACGCGAGCGAACAAAGAAGTATCGTTCATTCCCGCGCAAACACCCGATGGCGCACGCGACGATTCTTCATCGTTTTTTTTTTTTTTTTTTTTTTATTTCGAATAACAGCGTAATTTTGTCGCGGGACATTTATCGGCGTTGACAGAGTTCCGGCGTTTTATCGCCCGACGAGTTTTTCTTGCCGGCGAAATTTCACGCTTGGCACATCGACACCGCGAACGGCGCTTTTCCCCAAAAACAGGCACTCTTCTTAACTCTCTCAAACACGGTTGTACATTCATAAAGATCGATCTCAATGGTCGTTAAATTATTCCGGGACGTTTAAAACGCGAATCGCACAGCTGGCGAGAGATCGATTATCGAGAGAGTATTGGTGGCTCGGTGGTGGTGAATGTGTGTTTAAGCGACGTTTCTCGGTGCACGTCTCGGAGTCTGTCCGACGATAAATGGCCGCAAGTCACAGCGCGCGCGAATCGGCGGATCTCGGGAACGATTGGCGCACGTGCGTGACGACGCGGGATGAGAGAATATAACGAAAAAGGAACGGTTCATTCTCGCTCCGATTCTTTCCCTCCCCCCCATCGTCTTCTCTCGTTTCACCTTCTGCGCTTTCTCATCTGCGTTTCTCCCTTTCCGTCCCTTTGCGCGTCGCGTTACGAAATCACATCGGATCTGGAACGACGCGCGCTGTCATCCCCCTCTTCTTGCCGCACGCGCGCGCACTTTCACGAGGCTTTTGGCAGCTGACGTTGCGCGGACTTGACGGCCGCGGTTAAATTTAGAAAGTCCGAGAGAAGTCCATGATGTATAAGCTCTTCGGTGTCGCACACGTGGTGTTCGCGCCCGCAAACGTACCGCGCGTGTAAGAGACCCGCTGGATGTATATAAATACCACGGCAAAAAAAACGAGGGTTGAGGAATGAGTCATCTCTCTCCTTTAGCGCGCTCCGACGTGCTCATTCATGACTTTTTTTCGCGATAACTGCGGAACGCTTGTCGGCGCCGTCGTTATCGCAACGACTCACCGCGCGACATTTCAAAGAATTTTTCTTCGTAATTTTCAAAAAAGTTTTCCCGCACTTCGCGATCTTCGCGCGCGGCAATTGCCAAATCGCACACGGTTAAGATCAATCGCGACGGCGATCACGATCGTTTCGAAACTTCTTGCATTCGTTACAAAAAGCCGGATTTCGAAAAGGTCTGTGGAACGAGCAAGGACAACAACGTGAGCTGAATCGAATCACGTTGTCACGCGGTACGTTTCCTTTTCAACTTTATCGAGAAAAATCCACGCGGTGATACCGCCGCGTACGTGCTCGACAATGAGAACACGTGGATTTTCGACCGTACAAAGTTCTTCCGATTCCGAGAGAGAGAGAGAGAGAGAGAGAGAAAAAAAAATAAAAAATGCAATACACATCGAAACGACACATTTGTTTACATTACTTACTGAAATATGATCGTGTATTTTTCAGAAACAGAAAATAAACAAATAAAAAGCTTCCATATATTTTTAGTAAAAACTACGAAATAAAAATAAAAAAAATATGAGTGTAAGTAGAAAGTATTGTTTTAACTATCACGTGTTTCTAAACAAAAACGTTTTTAGTAGTGAGAAAGAGAGAGAGAGAGAGAGAGAGAGAGAGAGAGAGAGAGAGAGAGAGAGAGAGANAGAGAGAGAGAGAGAGAGAGAGAGAGAGAGAGAGAGAGAGAGAGAGAGAAAGAGAGAATTAAAACACACATCTTGCAGAAAAAAAGTCGCGACTCTTAACTGAATAAAAAAAAAAAACTAAAAATTAACGACGGAGTTGGCGAGTACGATCGGCGGTTACGCGTAGCAAATGCACGAGCGAGAAATTGCGCTAGAACAGCGTTTCGCAAGGCGAGTAGAAGTAATAAAAAGAGTGTCGTAAAGTGATAATAAACGGCCGGCCGATGAAGCAGGCGCTAAATATACCACCGCGCCGTCGTCGGGGTGGCTGATAACTCCCACCGTTGTTAATCTTAATGCCACGTGATTTTACTCCTCGTGAACTCTTGCACTTTGGCGACCTTATAAACTACGGGGTCCGCGCGCGGCACACGCTCGCATAAAACTGTGCGTCGGCAGCACAAAGGGTTTCGAGAGCCGCTTCACCGGCGACACGATTGCATTAAAAAAGTCATCCTCTGTCGCTTCCGCTTCGTCCGCGCGCGCGCGCGCGTTTACTTTGTTCTCGGAAATTTTTTACACGTGCAATACGCGCACTTAAACTCTCATTCTTTCTCAGTTTCGAACGTGAGAACCTCTCCGCGAGACTTTTTGGACAAAATTATTGGATTCTTCGAATTGAGGTCGAATGAAAAATTGAACTGATTGAAGAAGAACTTTAATATTCATCTCTTTGTGTGTGGGGAGAGAGAGAATCAGGTTTCAGGCGCATTAACCGTCATAATGAGCGGACTGTATATTTCGGACGTTTCAATTAAAACGCGTCGGCTGCAAACGATTGCTCGCGGATTCCTTGGAATTGGCTCCTGATTCGGAACAGTTCGGAATTGTTAGAAATGAGTACGTGGAAACGAGGGGCTTGATTTTGGCACGGGGACTAGGGACTTCTGACGATATTCATCGCGCGCTCGTGACGCCGGGCAAAACGAAAGCGGTGTCACCGCCTCGGTGCTACGGTATTTTCGAATCCACAAGCAAGGGATTCGCGTGCAATCCCGTTATTTTTAGAAGATGAAAAGGAAAACATAGAGTCTCTCTCTCTCTCTCTCTCTCCTTCTCTCTTTCTACGAGCCACACGCGAGATAACTCGGAGAGCTTGTACGCAGATCGTAAACCATACCAACCATACCCACCTTCTAGATTCGATTTTATCGGATATTCTCTCCCGGGAAAAGAGACGAAGTAAAAAACCAAAAAAAAATAAAAGTTTTCTCGAACATATTTTTGCATGTTGAAAAACGCGTTGATTGCGCGTACATTTGTTTGTGTTGCACATAAAACCATTTATCGATTTAAGATTATAATATATATATTGTAATATATATATATATATACATATTATAATAGTCAAAAAAAAAAAAAAAAAAAACAGTTCAACATTTGTCAGAAGCAAACAAATAAATCAATAATGCAGCGTGTGCGTAATTGTTTGCGTTTGAGGAAGAAATATTTTCTTCACGGCAGAAACATTATTTTTTCCTCACATTTGCATCATAACAAGAGACGCACTAGATCACGGAAATTTGCAAGGCGAGTTGATGTTGAGATTTAAGAATGATTTTCTGCGCAAAGAAATTCTTAGGCCCTTATGAATAAATAAGTGTATCGTGAAAAGAAACCGGAGCGGGACAAAGCGCCCGGCGCCCGAGCTCTCGGTCTCCTCTTTGTCGCGAGAGGAATTTTCTGAATCCTTTTCAAGGTGCTTCCCCCCTCTTGACGATAAGAATACTAGGCAACGTACCCGATCCTCCTTCGAAAGAAAGAAGACGGAGAGAGACAAGATAGAAAGAAGGACTTTTCCGACGTTACATTTTCCACGCGAAACCGCGCGTTCTCCCGAGGCAATTCAGAGCGCAGCCAAGCGCAGGCCTATTCTCTTGCTCTCGATATATTGCACAATATAAACGTCCGAAACGAAACGTAAAGCCTGTATTGGGGGGGGAGGGGGGAAGAAGGGGAGGGGTACAAATTGCTTTCGGTCTTCCCTCGGTTCTTCGCCACGCGCGCGCGTGTACTCAACGCACTGGCGTAGAAGACGACGCGCTTCATTGCAAAGAAAAACCAAAAAAAAAAAAACACCGTCGTCATGTGCCGTCAATAACTTCAGCCTTCGTTATCGAAACCGCAACGAAACACCGCGGATCATCACCATCAAAGTGTAATTTTATATATCGCTTCTCCTCCTCTTGCGGTAGAAACTTTTTCGAGTCATAATAACACAATATGTCTCAAATTCATTATTTCTCATCAAATTACCGTTCTCTTTATCTCCTCGTGTAAAGAGTCAATGTTTTCTTAAAACACCGTGGAAAACTTTAAAAGGAGGGAAGAAAACGAAAACTAAAACATTTTAAATCAGTAAAGAGACTCGCTATATAATTCTCTTTGTCTCGATAATAACCTTTACATTCATATCTGTGCAACGTCACTGAAGAACAGACGTGACGTGCAAGAGAAAATTTAAATATAAATGATATCTCCGCATGTGTCTTCTGGGAGAGGGCTACGCCATTGCGCTCGAGTGAGGACAAGCTACATAGCGAGCAGGCGGTGCGAATGGGGCCCCGTAGAGAACTCGTAAGGGAGGGGACAACTTATTGACTTTGGCTGGCTGAATTTTCCACCATTAAATTCGGAAAGAGAGATAGATAGAGATAGCTAGAAGAGAGAAGAAGACAGGGGGCGGCCTGAGAGAAGAGCGCGCGCGCAAGAGAGAGAGAGAGAGAGAGAGAGAGAAAACGCCAAAACGTGGGGTTGGTCGCTCCCTCGGCGGGGAAAGGGGAAGGCCAAACGTCACGGCATATGTCGTGCACCGCGGCACTATGTAACGCGGGGGTCCTTATGTATCTCGCAACCTCGCGGGGGCGTCTGTTGCGACCGCCGCCATGTAACCGCCGGTTGTGCATCATAAATATCTAAGATACCTTCGCTGATATATCTCGCGCGATGTCGACCGACACGCTCGACGCCGAATTCATTTCGCAATCTCGCGCTCTCTGCATAGGTATAAAAAAAAAAATACGATAAAAATACGGACGTTTCGCGTTTGCGGTAGCCCCCGACCGCGCCGAACCGATACAAAACACGTCGTGTTCCCGGGCCGGCGGTTGCGGAACGTTTTACAACGCGGCTTTGATTACATTGCGTTTTTAAAGTAATTATATTGTAGGTAGGTTACGTCACACAAGGTAAACGACGAAACAATGTTTGTGCGGTAAATGGTGGTTTGCAATTTTCACAGTTGCCAATAATTACACAAGTTTTTTCAGCTCTGAAGTTGAAGCATTTCCGTTTTAATTTAAATGTCAATGTTTTATTTAAATAAAAATATATCAAAAACAATCGCGGTTTGCATCTCGAAACGTGTAAAGATCTCAATTATTTTCTTGTAATTTTTTTTTTATTTGTTTTTAATCACCGCGAAAAATATCACCGAAAACGCGGAAAAGTCGAATCTGCGAAATCTCTCTTTCTAATTAAAATTAGTTACAAGATCGGAACGCGATAAAAGTTATCAAGAACTGCTCAAGCTCTTCGAGAGAATTATGCGATTTCGTGATTAAAGGGGAAAGTTTTTTTTAAAGTAGGGTAACTTGTAGTTAGCAAATCTTTTTATTTTTGTGTGAGTTCTCTAGACGGAACCGCTGATCATCGTCGTCCATCAAAAACTATGCAACTGTCACGATTGCAAATAGAACTGGCAAGTTTTGAAAATGTCACTTTTTTTTTTATAGCGACATCAATATCTTTAACAAATACTAAACTTTTACCTTCTCTCTCTCTCTCTCTCTCGATTTTCACTACAGTTTTCTTCCAGAAAATATATTGTATGTGTAATCGTATTTTGTGTACGTATAATCCGACTCTTAAGCAAAGATTCATTTAAGAGTTAACGCAATATATTTCAAGGGCTGAACGTCCTACATCATGTACGTAGTAAACCTTAACTCTGGTAAGCCGAGCGGGAATATGTATATGTACGTTCAGCCGTAAGGACCGTGAAACTTAGCGCCAAAGGGCAAAGGATAACAACCGCTGTGATAATATACACGTACCCTACGTAATCTCTAGAATTAAACATCGGACGGTGGAGGTGATAAAATAAACTTAACGGAGTCTCATCGCGCGCATTCGCCGAAGAGATTGTGTGTGTGTGTGTGTGTGTTGTTTATCCCCTGAAATTTTTAATGATATCGCACGCGGGCCTGCTCTCCAGGCGTTTTAACGGAAGACCACCGAAACTGTATATAAGCCCGTAACTATAATTGCGTATGCACGCGAGAACGCAATTTTCTCGCTACACGATTATTAATAATAACGGCAAAAATGTAGAAACCGTCACGAGAGCGCGCGGCGGTAACACCGCGGTTTTTCCGACGCGAGTTATCGTGCGTTGTGCGCGCGCGACGTGTGTCTCTCTCTCTCTCTCTCTCAAACGAGATGTGTTCCGCCAATTCGCAGGACTTATAAATATTTGAGAATACCGCAGAAGAGCGGTGCTCTTCCCGTATGCTCTCTCTCTATCTACTTTCTTTAGCAAACACGCACCGACAAGAGTCTACTCATTTCTTTCCGCAAATAAAGCTCCTTACCGCCGCCTCTCTCTCTCTCACTCTCTTTCTCTCTCTCGTTCCACTTGCGTCGCTTCAGCGCGAGAGATTTACGTGCCTGCAAATTATAATTTGCCCGGGAAGATCTCCGCGCCCCGCCCCCGCGCGCGCGTCCTCTTCAATATTTATTCTACTTCGCTTTCTCCGAAGCCGACTAATTGTAATCAAATAACGTAGAGGAGGACTCGTGTAATAATAAGAGTGGATTAAATAAAATATTTGTTTTCGTGTAATCTCATCAGATTTCCTGAAAAGTGAAAAATGCGAACATTTTTTCACTCAGAGAAATATAAAAATGTTTGTGTGATCCGCGGGAAAGAGAGAAATTTGTTTTTTTTTTTTTTTTTTTTTTTTATTGATAATAAAAATGTATCGTACACACACATAGAACGGCGGTTGTGCAATTCCTATACCGCGGGCATATATATCCCGTATTTTTCATCTCTTAACCAAACACGCGACTGTCAGATCGCCCCGGTCGCCTCATTTCCAAGCTAACTTTTGTTGCTGCGCGTTGACCGAGCAAATATTTGTCGAACGAAAGTTAGCGACATGCGCGCTAACGGTATTACGATACTTCGGCGCGCGGGAACCCTTTGTGGCAGAGCGGACTGTGCCTCGAAGCCCTATCCGTCCCATAGCCAGTTAATTAATCCACCTACGCTTTAAATAATCAACCGGTCACACAGCGAGATGATAACACCAGCTATTGTTGTAGTTTCAGACTTATTCCTAATCGATATATACACCGCACCGTTCGCGCAATTTCCGAGCAGGCGATGCAAATTTCGCGTGCGTACGATTTATACGGTAAGGTACGTAATCATCCCCATTCATGAAGTTCAATAAAGAAAAAAAATAAACTTGATTGTCTCAGTTTTATCAGTGTAGCTTGTAATCACGTAAGAATAAATGGCTCTATTGGAGTTAATTAACTATCTCACGCTATTTCTTTCTCATTTTGTTCGAGACGCGATGTTGTTGCCGGTAACTTTTCGCACGAGCGCATTTATTCGGGAGAAACGTGTGTAAGCGCGCGCGCGCGCGCTCGCGATATCAAAGACCGGCAGTGTTTCAAGAGCTATTTTCGTTTTCGAGATGTCTCTCTGCCCGTTCTCTTTCGTTGCGCTCGCGAAGAGATAAGATGCGAAGATACGCCACATATCTCTCGAGTTACGCGTTTTCTCGCGCAAGACGTGAGCCACCAGTATAAATTATCGTCTCCGTGGGGAGAGAAAACCTTGTGAACGTAAAGAAAGAGAAAGAAATTGCAAAAGAAAGAGAAAGAGAAAGCGAATGATTTACGAAGTCTTTCTCTCTTCTGTAACTTAAGTTTCTTAAGCGTGTACAGTTTTACAGAACGCGAGATACGACCACCTTGAAACAATTGTCTTTAATTTTGCAAATTAGATCACACGAACAATGACTTTCTAACGCGGAAATTTTCTGATCCAGAAATCAATCTCTCCGTGAAATTCGAAACAGAAGAATTAACAGATAAGAAATAAAAACAGACTTTTGAACATTAAATCGCAAAGATATGTTTCGAGAAAACATTTGTAGCGCGAAAATTGTAAAAAATCTCACGTGTTAAAAGCGTCGCGTATATTTTTTTGTTTCCTGAATAAATTTATAGCACTTAGAAGAGATGACGGAATTTCTGTAGGGGCAGTTTCTATCTCTTCGTCCCCCTGATATTCTGACCGAGAAATCGGGGCGAGCGCGATATTTTGGACGGATTTCGAAACTGCCAACGATTACCTCGCCTCTTCGTCCCTATCGTTCTTGCTTTGAGGGTGCCGTCGCGATTTATCAACTATCCCTTCGGTCTTTTTACAATGGCGAACGAAATTACCATTTCATACGGCGATTTGCTTCTGTCTAGGCAAAATTTATCGGCGGTTCTTCGGCTTTTTTTTTTTTTTTTTTATACTCGCCGACTTATCGTCACCCCTTTCGCTTTTATCGCAATCATTTCTCTGTGCGCAGCGCTTTTCAAGAAAAGAGAAAGCCCTTGCAACATTCTTTATGTCTGAATAGGAAACACGAATCATTCGTACAATTTGTACGATTCATAGAACGATCCGACTATGGTGTTCCCTCTTCTCTCTTCACAATGACATGGAAATATTCCCCTGACTCAGGAAATCAAGATCCCAGACAGACAGATACACACACACACACACACACACTCTCTCTCTCTCTCTCTCTCTCTCGTGTATAATCGATCCCGGCTACGGTATTGTAATAGAGAAGTGCTCTGCGTTTGAAATTCCAAACAACGCGAATGCCACGGCGAGATATGCGATACCATCCGGTCATATAAATTATAACGGGGCTCAAATATTGCAAATTAACTCCCTACCAGAATGTAAACTTTAGTCGTCGGATATAATGTTATGTCGACGATGGCTTTGCGGTCGGCAAATACAAATGTGGCGAAACTACGAGGAGTTTCGGTTTTTGCTGTAAAATTTATTCTCTCAAATTATCTCCGTATTGTGTTAAATATATTTCGAAGCAAGATAAAAACACAACAACAAGACCAAAAAAAAAAACAAAATCCTGAATTCAACAATAAACAGTTTAAAAATGTCTCTTTCGCGTAAACATACCTACCGCAAAGTACACAAAATGTCATATGTATTTTTAGATAATTACTCTTCTGTATATGAGACAATAACAACAACGTGTATAAAACTAACTTTCCGCGAAGCTTTTGTGTGGGAGATACACAGAGAACTCGCTCGTCGTCACTTCTTTCCGTGCGTTTAAACGCATCGCTAAAATATCCCTCGCACTTAGAATCGAAGACGCCCCGTCGAGACGAACCATAAATGTCAGACGGTTCACTTATTTCGCCGCTCTCTCTCTCTCTCTCTCTTTCTCTCTCGCTCGCTCGCCGATTTTCCACCACTTTAAGGCGCAATTTGCAAGCACCCGACCGACGACGATCCCCGGAGCCGTCGTCGTCAACTCCGACGACGCAAATTCGCTCTTTTCTCTCCTTTTCTTTTCTCACTTTTTTTTCAATCTATCTTTTTCTATCACACGTGCTCGGGGTGTCGACTCCGATAACCCTTGGAACCGTAGTTTATCATTCCGCCGTCCACCTTCCGCATCTTCTTCGTCTTCCTTCTAAGATGACGACGACGACGACGACGACGACGACAAACCGCCATCTCGATCTCGCGTAGGTGATCAGTGGCGTAATAACAAGGGACGCGGCGGAACTCACGGAAATAAATCTCCTCCCGCGATTGGCGAAGCTGCGAAGTTTCAAGAAGAAGTGAAAAAAGAGATTTCTTTTCGCGTGAACAGCGCGGGTGGATCGGAAGAGTTAAAATGTCATCGACGGGGATCATGACGGGACGTAAGTCGAGCTGCGAGAAATCAATTATCTGTAAATTAATTTTGACCCCGTCTCAATATTTAACGACACGAGTTCTTCAGATAATTTGCAATCGATTCTTCTTCGATAATACGAAGGAAAATTTGTATGTAGATGCTACGCGATGATAAGTCGGAAACACATTGTCGCTCGTACGCGCTGTCGATTTTCATCGATAATTTACGGACAGTGTTACAACATAGTTCGGATAATCGAAGTTTGCTATAATGGAAACTCGTTAAGTGCTTCACAATTAAGCGTCATTATATTAATCAACGTGTCCTCTAACGGAGTTTGATCTTGTATCGAGGTGCTGATGAAACTCGCGCTTGCCAAGCATAGAATTATCACGCGTGTTAGTATCTTACAATTAGAAAAGAATTAAAAACAAAAAACAAACAAAAAGCACTGTACACACTGTCCTGTTTAAAAATATCACACATGTATTTTTTTTTGCAATTTTACCGAAATTGCAAATATTAAAATAAAATTGCAAATTGTCGGAACAATTGGCGATATTAAACATATGTATATATCTAAAAGATATGTAATAACGGCACTCATAACAATATTTAAAGCCCTTTGAGGATGAGAACAAATATAAGCTTGATATTATTATTTTCACCAATTACAAATCATTTAAAACTGTATCGCGTATCACACACACGGGAAACTGAATAAACCCGATATCATCCAAACATCATCATTAACAAAAAGAGCATAATTATTATATATCGGATAGCGTGTGCGAGAGAGAAAGAGCAAGACACATCTGGTGATTCGCTCCCGCGCGTTTCGCCCGTAATTATAAACGGGAATGGAATTTGTAGAATCAGCGCAGCGTCCTCGTTACGCCATTGCGTTATATCCCGCGCAACAGTCGGCCCCTCTCGCGCGCGCTTTCCCTTTCCACGATTTACTTTCATCTGACGAATTTACCTCGTCGAATCAGCCTCGATTACTCGCTACCGATTAAAGCCCACCCCCTCTTTTCCTCCCTGCCTTTTACGCGGCCCTTGACACACGGGGGTAGGTCGATAAACATTTGCGACCTCATGCCTCTCTTCCCCACACCGAAAGATCGACGACGCACGAAAACGTACGTACACGTAGCCGAAAGCGGAGACGTGTTCCCTCGATAAAACGTATAAACGTTATACGATGCACCATACGAGATTTCTTATATATGTATATATATATATATATATATATATATATATATATATATATAAACGTTTGGTAAAAACTATACAAAAGTAAGAAAGTTTATTGACTCGAAGATCTGGTTGTTGTCTCGATTTGGCCACTTCCCTACTAGTATTATTTATATATTACTGGCACAAAACACAGGCGCGCTACGCGCACGTTATTATTATTTTTATTTTAACGTGTTGTGTCAGTGAACACAACCTGTCACCGCGATGACAGCTAGTGTATACGTCTTACAAAGCATATAATGCACACAATGCACAATACATATGAAAAGTGTCAGAAATAACGCATGAAAATCAAACTCAAAAAATAGTGAGAGAGAGAGAAGTGGAAAAACAACACGTGACAGGAAAAAGAGTAAAAAAGAGAATATTATATATATTATATGTAATATTATATAGATATTCTATATCTATATATAATACACATACATACGCATATATGTATATATAGATATATATATATATACCGTAATCACGTGACCGAAGTCAGTAACACCGCCGCGGTCGCGCGGCCGAGGTCAGTGACTCTACCGCAGTCGCGCGACCGAGGTCATTGACCCCGCCGCGGTCGCGTGACCGAGGTCAGTGACCCCCCCCCACCAAGGCCGCGCGGCCGAGGTCAGTGACCCCGCCAAGGTCGCGCGGCCGAGGTCAGTGACCCCGCCAAAGTCGCGCGGCGGAGGTCAGTGACATTACTGTAGCATGTATATAATACATATAATACAATATAAAGTATAATATTATAAATATATAATAAATTATATGTATAATATGTATTATTTAATGGTATATATAATATAAATTACAGTCACGTTATTTTCACGTGTTGTTTTTTTACTCTTTCCTGTCGCGTGACTTTAGTTACGTTTTTAATTTTCTTTACATATACGACGAACTGTCTCAAAATTGCTTTTCATTATTTACTCTCTCGATCTTACCGATTCGATTTGACTCGATCAACCAACCAACCAATTGGCAACGCGGAAAAGAGGCAACAATAGATGCGATACATTCGGCTCCAAAACGCGCACTTTTCGGTCCAAATGCCTTTTTTAATATAGGATAAGTTTTCTCAATAAAGATTAAAAAACAAAAACTTAAAAAACAATATTTTTATCATGTAACAAGTTTACTTCAATATCACCACTTATACAATTATCCCTTAAAAATATGTTGTTAATTAAACACAAATCTTTAAAAATTCTAACTGCATGATAAAAAAATTTATCTCCATATTTTGCATGCTAGAGAATGTTGTACTGCTTGTATATTTACGGTTTTAATTTAACGTCGTTAAAAAGAAAAAAAACGATTATTAACTCTGATACAAAAATAGAGATGCGTCATTTCTGATTGTTCGTACACAGTCAGTCGAGTCGACGTTTAAATATTTAAGCCTCTTCAAAGAAATGCAAGACAGAGAGAGAGAGTGAGAGAGAGAAAAAAAAGAGAGGAAAAGAGAAGGAAAACGAGAGCGCACTGGAGCGATTCCAGCATAGAGGTAATCAAGAAATTTCTGCTCGACCCCTGAGGTAATTAAAAAATTCCAAGCCGCAGCGGTTTTTATTGCGTTTTCGTGAGCGCTTGTTGTCGTGCAGCTGGCCGGAAAGGATTCTTTAATTGCGACATCACTTATGAATAATGAAACGCGCTCGGAGAGCGATATTAATGTCCTCTCTCTCTCTTTCTCTCTCTCTCTTTCTCTCTTTTGGATCGTTCGCGCTAATAAAACAGACCGAGTAAATCATAAAAGATTTTTCTTAACTAACTTCTAAAGTAAAACTACAAGCGATTGTGTTTCGATCCAACAAAAGCAGATTGTTTCAATTCCTGACGCAGAATATTTTCGTGCAAACATGAAAAAATATTTCCTTTTCTCGCGGAGTGTATTCATATCGTCTCGCGCGTGGAATAGATAAACTGAGTTTCCCAACAAAATCGTACCGTCGTGGAAATACATCGCAAACAACAATATAATATTTACGAACAACACACCGAGGTGTGTCTTTTGTGTCGAAGGATACACACGCTATTCCGATTTATTCCGGTAGATCTCGCGCTGAAGGACGCGATTCCCGTTTGGATTTCGGTCACTAAACTATTAATGGCGCAATTTAACGAGCGGACGCGGCATTAACGTAAACCCTCTTTCGCGTGATACGATATCGGTCTTAAAAGGGATACGTCAAGGGTTTAAGCGGCCCTTCGAAATGGAATATCGCCGATTCGTCCATTACTCGAGAAGATCACCGATCACAATTTCCGGTCTTTGACTTCCGACAATCCGACCGCGGCCCATCAATGGTCTCCCTTCTCATTGAAGGTTATCGAAGATATCGCGAAGAGTACAAGAAACCTCTTTGTCTTCTCGAGATACAAGGTCGAAAAGTTCTCTCGTTACTTTTCATCACATCATCCGTCGTCTCTATTTTTCGTCGCGAACTCTGAAAGCTATTTGTTGTCTTGAAATAATGTCAATGCGCGATAATCAACGATAATAACCAACGATTGTTCGAGCTAAAATAGCATATTTATCGCGCGACGTATAAATTTATTGCGTACGTTTTACGTTGAGAAAGAAATACGAGAGAGATACGTCAAAAAAACATTTTCGATTCGACCCCCCTCCCGAAAATTGATTCTCTTTTAAAAATCGCTCTGTAGAGCGCTAATTGGCGCCCGAAGGGTCGTATACATATAATCGCGTTGATTATCATCGAGACCGAACAACCCTCTTGTCTATGGCGCGCGCGTTGAAACACAAGCGCGCTCAAAACAGGAATATTTCCAAAATGTTTTTCGAATGCCCGAGCATTCTTCGGGCGTCGATCGCACGAAGTGCTTGTTAATTAAAGCTGTAGCGTGCCGCGCATCAAGTTCGCTCGTGATGTATTGTCCGTGCGGGAAAGGTGTGTGCTGTGTATATGTGTATACACACATACATATATATATTCAGTCATTGTGACGCGCACGCGATATGCAACGAAACGTGTAATAAAACGCGACGCGCGTCCCGCCGCGATAAAGAAGTTGACGGCTGTCCACCAATTCGAGATTAAGTTCCGCGGCGGATAAACGACGTTACCCCCCGCGCATGCAATGAGAATTGCAGAAATACTCGCACGATTCGCGTATATATCACGTAACACACGACGACCGACTGTTCTTGAATATTTACACGCGTAACGCCAGACGCGCACTCGAGTAAAAAAAAAAAGAACGTCGGGTATTAAGAGATGTATTATCGTGAGCGCGCGCGCGCGCACACACACACACACAGCCGCGGAAGATTTTCATTAATCCAAATTCTGCGGAAAACAAGTAGATCCGCGAAGTTTTAATCCGATGGAAGCTTTTTACATTTTTAAGATTGTTCTTGCGCCTCATCTGCGCGGTGTGAAAGAGGCGCGCCTTTTGCAGCGACGCAATGAATTTTGCGCGTAGTTAACACAAAAACGACACGCACAATGAGCTCGCGTCGCAAATAAACATTATCTCGCATTTTAAAACCACGGTATATAAATACTTGATTGCGAGGGGAGGATGTGTAATTTCATATTCACTTTGAATTTTTTGTATTTTGTTTTTGTTTTTTTTTTCCCCCCCCGAGACGAGCAGTTTTAATTTAGCCCAAACCGCAACGGAGAGATAATCTAAATATTATTATCGTACATTTGAATATTTTTATAATTCGTATCGTGTAAAGTTACTCTTATAGCCACTTGTATGATAATTAGCGGACGTAATTACGAAAAATTTGCGAGAAATGTGAGTAAACAGTCAAACCGATAGTCGAATTAAGTCGATGGAAGAGAGAGAGAGAGAGAGAAAGAAGAGATGAGCTCTTTACACAACGCGAGAGGACGGGAAGAGAAATATTTTAAAAAAATTTATATTTCGGCGACGTAGTTATGTAATATGCGCGCATCCGCGTATTACGAGCAAAAAAAAAATGTATTATTCATTACGGTAATTAACGAACAGCGCGTCGCGCGCATCGCAAATTCGCAATATGAAAATCGGAAAATTCTATAATTCTAATGAGCGGCATTATGCGAGAGCAACACCACGAGTATACGAGCCGTCGGTGATAAATTCCAATTATCCCTCCGGGTGTTTCGCAAGCGTTATACTTTTTAATACAATTCGGCCATTATCGCGCTGTTACGTTCGCGCGAATTGCGAATTGCAATACGCTCTTTAATGCACAATCAATGTTGATCCGCGCGCGCGCGCGCGCGCGCTCACGCTCGAAAACCCACAAAACAAAGAGACCAACAATGTCGCTACGGTTAATAACAAGCGCAAATTGATCGTCTGGATCGGTTTAGCGCGAATATCCGGGTTGGCTGACTATGTCGGAATAGTCATATTTGCTACGTTACATGCGCGATGGTTGGGATAAATATTTGCCGTGGTTTCTCCCTCCGAGACCATCCCAGGAAGTTTGCCGCTTACATATATACATATATATATATATATATATATATATACATAGGTATATGTATATATATAGTATATGTTCCTTGATCGAAGTCAATCCGTAGAACAAACTAATTTTATTAAAGCGACGTTTGCCCGAGTACGATTCCGTTCCCGTTTTCCCTTTTGAAACTCGCTCGCGCTGTTTGTTGTTGCCGACTTATTTGCCGGAGCGGGCGCGCAATTTTATCGATGCAGAACAATCCGGAGCAAACACATCCGATGTGCAGAAATACTTCTTATTTTGCACGCACGAGAGAATGTTTGCGTTTACGGAATTACATTCGAGATGCTTGGAATTAAACTGCGGCAGATAAATTGAAACTCGAATATCACTCGCGCGGTAACGAGGTAACATTTGTTTCCTTCCCCTTCTCCCTCCTATCCGTTTTCTGACGGAGAAGTGAGGAGAAGTTCAATCGGCTCGTCTAATAAATTATTTCAACTCCGGATTCGGAAGATACCAGCGGCAGTTCATAAAACTTTCATCCGAATCTTGGCCCTCTTTATCGCTTCCGCTATCTTTCACCATCCTACAAGCAACTAGTTAATAAAAGAGGAACCTCTTGCAAGTCTGTGTGTCACTCTCTAAAAGTTTTTTGTTTTTTTTCAATTCTCTGAGAGAGCAAACTAAGAGAGAGAGAGAGAGAGAGTGAGAGAGAGAGAGAGAGAGAGAGAGAGAGAGCAACACTGCGGTAAATAAACAATTTGTGACTAAATAAATCGTAATTCTGAATTTTCGAAGCTACCGTTTTATTTCGGCACAAACGCGAGCGATGCCTAGACAGAGAAACATGAAAATCACGGTCGGTAAGCCATTTCGATCGAGTGTGTGTACATATATATGTATATATATATCTTCGCGTATATATATATATATATATATATATTATATATATTATACGCGTTAAGAGGAAAGAGACGAGTGAGAGCGTTTTCTTGGCACCGAACTTCATCTCTCCCCTCGATGAATTTTTAAGCATAATACCGCGTCGAGACGGCGCACGCATACATAGAAGGACGTGCGCTTTCGAGAGGCGCGGGTGAGTGAGGATTTTCGTGCGTGGAACGTATCGGGCATCCTCTTTGCGGCGGCAGGATGCCCGACCAAACGCGGGCATTATTATTCTATGTTAAGCACGGTTAATGCTCTCTCGTCGGCGCTGCCGGCCGCAGCTCCTCTCCGTCCGAGAGAGAGAGAGAGAGAGAGAGAGAGAGAGAGTGAGAGGAGAGAAAAAAGTGTGAATAATCGGCGGACAGCCACGGACGTACCGCGCGCGAGAGAGGCTCCGTTTTTAACGACATCTAACAGCCGCTTATTGCAGAGAGTGCGCATGATTAATGGACTAAGAAGAACCGTGTGGCGCGAGACTGGACGCGGAGTGTGAAATATATACGCGTCTATGAAATATGTAGAGGATGACCCGCGGCCGTGCTAACAGCGACGCGTTTTCGTAATTAGTTACGAACAATTGTTTCTTAATGAAACTGTAACTCTGGTAAAATTAATTTCAGAGATTATTTCCGTGTACTAATGAGACAGATACCGCGTCGAATCTCCTCGCAGTATAATAAGTGCAACGAGATGTGGTTTTAATGCGTCCCGGTAATCCGCAATTTTTTTTTTCACGCCCGACCTTTTCAGAGAAAAAGAGAGAGAGAGAGAGAGAGAGAGAAGGAGAAGGAGAAAGAGAGAGAGGAGAAGACGCGACATTGAATTTATTTGTAAAACAGAAAACCGAGAAAAACGGCGAAGTTAATGAAGAGCGAAGTTGACTTTTATCTTTCTACGTGTCTGTAACCCTTTCTCGGTCCACCTCGCCGCATGATGACCGTGCACGTGAGAAAGGTGCCTTTATCCCGTGCGCCACGTCTGACGCCATTTGCCGGCAAGTTTCCATTTACGGAATCTAATGGTACAGGCCCTCTGGAAAGTCTCGCGTTTCACTTAACCCTTCTCCCCCCTCCCCCCCGCCACCGGGTTACCCGATAAGGCAATGCAATATTAACTTGAACTTTTATGCAAATTAACCTTGTTCCTTGTGTATTTATACTAGAATATTCGAATCCGTCTCGTTTGATCTAGTTTTAATATCAAAACAAATTAACATTTATAGCACGAACTTTAAATAATCACAACTTTAAATAATATTTACTGAAATAACATAAATTTAATACAAATTATCAATTTCTCTCTCTCTCTCTCTCTCTTTTTCTCTCTTTCTGTTCCAAAAATATAAAAACATTAACAGCGATAATTTAATTTTATCAAATGTTACACATCGTTCGCGCTAAAATTGTGTGCATATTTGTTTGTCGCATTATTATGGAACTGGCAAGAACATTTCGACAATATCTTTTTCCACAGAAGCTAGCCTGGGTTATTTCGGGCGTAGCCCGTAATAACGCATGCGAAATTGACAGAATCCAGGGTCGACGGACGGCGTCGTACCTAACGAGATGAGCGTCGTTCTCAATTAGCTCGTTAGATAATCCAGTAGGGTTTTTCGGCGCGGCTGTGCGCCCCTCTGGCGCGCGCGCGCGCGCGCCAAGAGTCCTTATTAAAGTCCGATAACTAATTATACGCTCTCTGTGTACGCAGACAAGTAAGAATAGGCGAGTCAGCATGCGCGGCATTTGCAAACGGGGATTTCCGAGAGCCGACCTGGATCAATATTTGATCAACCATCTAATCGCGCGCGGCGTTTCTCATCTCCGTGTGTTGTGCGCGCGCGAATTCGCTATTAAAATTCGATAACTATTTATGCAAGCGCGCAACGTTTCGACTCAAATTTGTCCGACGTTCCAGAAACCGTCGCTGCTTTCGTGTCTATCTTTAACTTTAGGACGAGATGTAATACCATCTCTTTGTAAAACTTAATTTCTCGTAGATATCACATGTATATATGTAATTTTGCTAATTAGCATTATAATCCATTAACGTTAATTGAAAATGATACGCAAGGGTGACACTTTGCGACGTGTAAATTTGCTAAAATCATTATTTCGTTTCAAATTACTCATTGTCAATCAAAACTATAGAGTTTGAAAATTACATTGTTTAATCGATCGTAAGTGCGAGACGATAACGACGCGTGTCCATCAGGCGAATACGTATCTTTCTCATTTATCGCCGCGTGCTATACAACACATATTTCGGTCTTCCTATCCTAATTAGCACGATGTGCGGATTACATCTCTTTCTCTATTTGTAAAACGAAATAATAAGTTCTCTCTCTCTCTCTTTCTCTCTTCTTTCTGGCACGGAACAGCTTTTCCCACGCGAAGTCAGTCGCTCGCACGCACGCACGCACGAACGAACGATCGATATGTAGGCGCTGCGCTCGGCGCAAAACATAGTGCGTGTTTAGTTTATACCTCACTCACTGAGAGCACCTGCCAAATCGTAGTCTCGTTCCACTCTCATTCGTTCCTCGGATACGTTTGCCAAGTGGGAGGGCGAGGTGGATCGGGTTAGGTCAAGTGATCCGGCCACTTGAGACCCGCGTCCGAGATGCCACGGCGCCAACGGGCTAAGTTAACTAACGGGAATTGGACCAAAAATATTTTCCCGAGTTCCCCCGAGACACCGAGGTGAAAAGTGGCTCGTCCCAGCGCGACCAATTTAATCCAGCGGAATAATCTAGTTCGACACAAGCGAGAAACAATTACACGACGCTCGAGTCCTTCATTCCAAAACGCTCTCTCTCGAGTCCTTCATTCACGAACTGTTATCCTCTAATAACAAGCATGTGTTGTTACCGTCGAAACTCGAGGTATGTTGCCGCTCAAATTACTCGAACGTGTAACAGTTGATGAGAGATTCGAGAGAGAGAGAGAGAGAGATAACAAAATAAAACCATAGAAAACACGCACGAGCGGATAAATTTAGATAAGAGACCGTACCTGATGGCAATTTTCTTTCACGTAATTATTTCTGATGCGATGCGATAAATCGCGCGAATACCGAGATAACATCGTAACAAAAGCGCGTTTCCTACCGCAGCGTGAGCTTTTACTATCCCGCCGTATTTAGTAGCTTTTAGTAGCGAAAAAAGGAAGAGAGAGAGGCATTAATTCTGAAGCACGCTCTATAAAGGACTAAACCCGATATCCGAATGGGTATCAGAGATCGACGGACGATAACGCCTGCGTTAGTCGGACGCTAAGCTCGGGAGCAAATGCTCAGTTTTGATGAGAAAAAGACGACCGGTTCATCTCGTCGTGATGGCGTGGGACTCGTCGTTCGTTCTTTTTTTTTCTTTTTTTTTTTCGCGAACTCCGGGGAAACCGATTTCCCGAACATTGCGCGCGAGCAGTCGCCTCCTTAGGCGCGATTTCCTGGAAAAGTAATTTCCCGTAGGAAATCCTCCCGACTCACCTCGAGTCGAATAACAGTGGCTGAAAGAATCTCCGCCACAGTCTCTGGAAAGGACCTCTCGGCCATCCTGTTCTAAAGGAACCCGCCGACGCGCACTCCGCTGAAAGGAGATTATCCACTCTTCGTGTATTTACCCCGAAGAGAGGTAAGTCTCCTTCTTTTCCGTCATGTATTTGCCGGAAAATTATCAACAATGTGGCGAAAATTTTCGAGTTCCTTGAAAACTTTTGTCCCCCATTGTTGTAGATAATTTTCCAATAAAAAAAAATAAAATAAAATCCCCACGTCAATGTTTCTTTGATAGCGAAATTAAACTAAGAAACTGTGCTCTCTAACGAATTTATACAACATTTTCTCATAATTCTGTTAATTACGAAAAAATATGTGTGTGTAAAAAAGTTGTAGCGACATAACACGTGGTATCGCATCATATTGAAGATTTAATTTCTGATCGACGAAAGGAAGGAACTCTCGAGAATCGAGAAACCGTGGAATATTCAGCGGGGTTTCAAGTACAAAAACGAATAGAAGGAAAATAAGAGAGAGACCATTGAAATCACACGAGAGATGCGCTTGAAAAGAGGACGCGCGTCTTGTGATTTTAGCAAAATGCCCGTTCATATTTCGAAAGGAAAACTACTTCCGGCGATGCTATCGTCGCCATTACGAAGGTACTTCTGCAAATTGGAAGTTCTCCCGATATCTCGGCCTCCGTAGATGCGACCGTCGTCGATCGATACTGCCTCATTAATTAAAAGTCATGGGGGGGGAGGGGAAGAGAGAGAGAGAGAGAGAGAAAGAGAGAGAAAGAGAGAGAGTATGGAGAGCGGAAGGGCTAGGTACGACGTTGCCTATACTCGAACGTTTAATAAGCTTCAGAAATTCCAGAGGGAGATGCTAAAAAGGCGGCTACGAAGACCGTCGTCGTCCTCCTTTCGTCGCCGATGGAGGAAGACGAAAGGAGAAACAGAGAAAAAGAGAAAGAACCAAGAGAGTAGCCCTAATAAAATTAAGAGCTATATGCGCGGAAACCTCGGAAGAGAGTCTTGACTACTCTCTCTCTCTCTTCGAACGGTGCGGAACGGAGGTTAAAATATTTGTATGCATGAAAAAGGCGCGCTTCGAGTAATCAAACGGCTGCTCGGTGCCGGAAGTAAAATGCTAAACTTTACATTTCAATCTCGCGGCAATGTGGGGTTCCTTCGATTCGCGCGCCTGTTTTATCTCGCCGAATCGAATCGATTGATAGACATTGTAAATAGTACAGTTTTGTAAGCGACTGTTAAAAATATACTCTTAATTGAGAATATATATATATATTGATAACAAATATTTTTAAATACTAGCACAACACAGGCGCGCGCTATTATTATTTTTATTTTAACGTGTTGCGTCGGTGAACGCAAACCTGTCACCGCGATGACAGCTAGTGTATATATACGTCTTACAAATACCATATAATATACATATGAGAAATGTCAGAAAAAACGCATGGAAATCAAACTCGGAAAATAATTGAGAGAGAGGAGTGGAAAAACAACACGCGACTAAAGTCACGTGACTTTAGACTCGCGTGTTTTTAAAAACGTGACAAAAGTAAAGTGACTTTAGTCATGTGTTGTTTTTCCTTTCCTTTCTGTCACGTGACTTTACTTTAGTCACATGTCCTTAAAAAAACGTACGACATGAATCGAGAAACACATCCGAGAAACGTTCAATCAGCGTTGAGATAAACGCGGCAACAATCAAGATCGATAGAATCGATTGTGATTATTTACACAAGCTTTTTCCGGCAGGATTAGGTTAAGTTGAAATCCAATTAACTTAAGTTGATTTTATTCGATTTAAATCTTACTCGTTTTCAGAACAATTGTAACGTAAAGAGATATTTATTACAAATGTATTTGTTTATTATAATGTGTATGTGTGCGTTACGTATACGACGTACGTATGCACTAGCGATCAAAACTTCGTGAAATAGACGCGAAAAAGTCACCCCTTTTGCCCTTAAAAACTTCCACTCAAGTTTTCTTTAGAAAATCACTATGTATACCTACGACAGGTAGGTGTATCGTTTTCACAATTCGCGCACAAGTTTACGACGACAAGTGTATTCGTCAATTTGCGCTCGCTATACTCTCTCGTGTCGGATCGAATGGAGGCTGCTGCGAGAAGAGTTTAACATTTCGTGTTCGCTCGCAACGCACGCAACAAGTAACTCAATCGGCGACACGTCGGAAAAGTGTCAAAAGCTCGCGTGAGCTGAAAAATTTCAACGGTGGCTTTTTTTCCGGGACGCGACGACGACGAAAGGGATCCCGCGATGCGACGCGACACGACACAGCCGGAAATCGAGCGATTGCCCGTGGGCTATTCTATTTCGGCGTTCGCGCTTTAATTTCCCACGAGGAATCGCCTTTTAAAATTGCCCCCAGCGCGCCGTATGGGGGAAGTAACACGTGCCGCATATATTACACGCGGGGCGATGTAGCCGGTCTGATAAGCAATCGATGCCGCGGCGCGATAAAACCCGACCCGCGAATCGCTTGGCGCTCGTACGTTATCCCCGTTGGTCGTTGATAGGAGAGATGATAATGATGCATGTTAAAAGCATAATATTTTATATATGTATATACATGTGTGTATCCCCTAGCACGTATGTACACAATTTTGATCCTTAACTGCGCTCCGGTGAAATGGAATTTCGTTTATTGCGTGATAGGGGGATCTCGATGGAAGTTTCGCAATGTGAATTATGAAAGAAACACTGAAAGAAGATTGTACGTAATTCTCTCGAACAATTTTTTACTGCTTGAATGTTTTAACGAGAACATATATTATCTATATATGTTATCTATTTTTTATTACATTTCATGTCGAAATGTTATCTATTTTTTATTACTTTTTATGTCGAAATGTTATCTATTTTTTATTACTTTTTATTATACACATTACATATATAAGAGCCTTTTATATTTTATTACAAGATATACATATTTTGATTTCAAAAAAAATATGTAAAATCTAAACACTTCGAAATGTTATAAATTTATTTCGAAGTAAGAGAAAGAGAGACAGAGAGATTGTGCAGTTCTATATTACTTAAATACGTTCCCTAGATCTGACATTCCATCCAACACAGTTCTCATCCCAGACCAAAATCACGACCTACGTGTCTGCGGGATGCACCTCAGCCGGATGATTAATGCGCTGCCGCGTCGTGTAACCCAACTTTACGTAGCAATTTATTCGTAGAGGAAGCTACTTCGCGTAGTTGATCTTACGGCGAGAATCGAGATAGACGTAGTATCGCGGCGGCGAATGCGAAAGTTCAATTGCCACGTACACGTCGTCGCGATGTATATAAAGTAGCTCGCGTACACTAGACTCACACAAGAGAGCGCGCGAGGCGAACGCGAAGCCGAGAGAGAAACCCTCGGTTGGATCAAGGGAAAATAATGGCTCATGGGCCGACTGATCCCCGGCCGTTACGGCGTACTTTATTCTCGTTTCCGTGACACGCTCGTCGAGGACGAGTGCCGGTGTGTATGGCGGCGTAACGTACATACACCTCGTAAACGAACCGCCGAACGTTGCGCGCGTAGAAGTAAATTTTTGCTATGAATTAGCAATGACTCATTAATCGAAGCGAAACGGATGAAAACCACCGCCGCCGCCGTCGTCGTCGTCGTCACCGACGCTCGGACAACCGCGCGCTTTTTGCACTGAAATTTATTTTTCACGAAACGTCGCGCTGGTTTGTCAAATTGCACGATAAATGTGATCAAAACCTGGTCTCGCGCGCGAGATCATTCACGCGGCAGTATAAATAACGCATGTGCTTGCATTTGCGATTTCATTTCCACCGAGTTTATATTGGCACACGGCTTATGCTTTTATCAAACGTATGTATTAAATGATAAATGCATAACCGAAAGATCGAAAGCAATTCTTCGTATCATTTTGCAAACACGTACCGATATACGCGGCTTAATAACGCAGTTATTCTCTCTTTCTCTCTCTCTCTCTCTCTCTCTCTCTCTTTTTTGTTATCTTATTGGCTCTCATATTTTCTTATTATTTATTTTCTTTTTTTTTGTTATTTTCTTATTATTATTTTATTTTATCTTTGTTTTCTCTCATTATATTTTTCTCATTTCTTTCATGTTCATATTACTTTATTTTTATTTGTTTACACATATTATTTTATTTTCTTTTTATTGTATTTATAACATATACTGTTCGATTTGTACTCACTTCTGGTACGTTTTAGGGGACTTGTCCCAGAAGCGCAGAAATAAATAATGCATTCTCTCTCTCTCTTTCTTTCTCTCTCTCTCTCTCGTCTTTATTTTGTTACACGAAACAATAAACTCTAAAGCTTCAAGCACTGTGTGTTCCATTACTATTAAAAAGTCACGTGTGAACTCAAGCAAACGAGCGAAGCCAGTAAAATACGAATGTATTATTCGTAGCAACGAACATAACGCGCGAGCCGAGACGACTCTTCTCGGGAGCGCATCCTGATGGTGAACGAGGATATCGTGGAAGAAAGCGAAATTGGCCGATGAAAAATTAAGCGGCGTGTATATTAAAAAAAAAAACGGGGGGTCGCGGAGAGAAGAGCTTTCGGAGAGAGACTTTTATCCCCCGACCGTCGTAAGCCACCGTGGATTCAAGTGGCATATCGCGAGAGACTTCGACGAGGCGGCATAAAGAAGGGAATGAGTGGCAGGATGGGGCAATAATAACGGGAGGACAAACTTCCGCGCCGCGAAGAGAACCGGGAGAGATGTGTACCGAGAGGGAAAGAGAGAGCCCGCGGAGAAGAGAGTAGAGGAGGCTCCATTTTGCGAGAGAGAGGAGAAGGTTAGGGAACGAGGGAATGAGAATCCCTTGGTGAACCGTGGGAACGTGGGAGAGAGAGATGGGTCCGCGGAAGGATTCGAGGGCGCCAGATGCCGGAGAGCACGGAAGGACGGACATAATAAGAACACTCGTCGAGCAGGACAATAATGGTGTGTTCCCGAGTGCGCTCATATATATATGTAAGTAGGTGTACGCGCGCGGGAGGACCACGTGTCTCTTTTTTAACCCGTTTTATTCAACGAGCGCTCTCCGCTCTCCGTTTTTCTACCTCGCGGGACGCGGAACAATGTGAGATAAACAATGCTCTCAAGGGACGCCGACGTCGCGGGATTGTCGTGAATTATGTGCTGTGCGCTCCGGTAGTGATCTCTCTCTCTCTCTCTTCTCTCCCCCGATTATAAGCCCGGTTAACTCGACGCGCGCGGGGGAAATCCCGTCGTTTGGAAAATATCAAAACAGGCCTGAATGGCGAATCGCACGTCACCGCGGAAAATTTCCGCTTCCGTGTTTCCGATCGAACACGAGTTCTGCGCGCACGCTTGCGGCTAAATATATACAAACGGACACGCGAATAAAATGAATATCGAAATGTAATCGTAAATATTTTAGTAACGTACGTTCGGATCGTATGGAGGGACGAAACGTCCCTGCGCGTTAACGTCGCGTTCTCTTGTCAATATGTCAATACATGTAATCTCCCAGCGCGCTATCGTGTCGGATAACTTTTAAATATCGCTTCCGCATCAAACTGTCCGACGCAATTGGCGTTTACCGGTTTCGCGAATATCGCTTCCGGACTGTTGGCTGACTGGTCCCGGTTCTCTTTGACGTATTATTAAGAAGAGCCTTCGACGCAAGTAATAATAGAAACGCGCGGTGCGGCGTCGCAATTAAGTTTGATTGAAAGCAAGGCGCGGGAGGAAAGATTCCCGCGCGCGCACAAGATGAAGAAGAATCGCGCGCAACCGCGATTTCCTCCCTCGTCGACTTCCCTCGTTCGGATATCCTCCTATTTAATGTCCGACGCGAGAGAAGTTTCCGAAGACCGCACCTACTTCGCGCTCGAGAACGAACGTCAAGAAGTTTAATAAGTCGGCGCGGTGAGAACAGGGGAGAAGAGAGAGAGGAAACGCGGCGCATCTCTCGTGACCTAAGAGATTCGATCGCCGATGCAGTTGTTTACGATCGAGCACGCGGAAGCAATTAACAGTAGCCTGTGATTTGATTACGAAGTTCTGAGACCCGGAGGTCTCCGACGTGTTCCCTTCCCTCCTCCTCCCCCCCCACTCCGTTCGATCCGCGGCGAGCTCTTTCCCCGTCTCGCTGGTGCGCGAGACCAAATGATTCAATTTCAGCGCGCCAGATCCGTCCGGACGTTAATTGAATGATCGAACTTTCCAACGCGTCCGACAGGAGTCGAACGGTGGCTCTTCCGACCTGAGCGATAGGCCGAAAATAAAATTCCGTCGTCATCCGCGTCGACAGTCGAACGTTTCCACCGTCGCGCATACAAAAAAAATCCATTTATTGAAACGAATAAAACAATTACTGTGGTGTATGAAAATTTAGAACAAAGCGAGAGATTCTTGTGACGTCTGAATTTCAATTAACGAAATTGAAAATTGCGAAAAATTCCAAGCTCGAAAAAAACCCAAAAAACCAAGAGTTCCACCAAGAGAGTTCGCTAATGAAAAGGACGAATCCGCGGCGCGTCTTTTTTTTTTATGAACTTTTCTTGAGGTGTATCTTAAAAATGTACGCACTGCTACGTGCAATTTAAATATGCTTTTTCTGCATTTTTCTTATGTACTCGGAGAAAGCTTTTCTTTGTGGCGCCGTACCCACGGGGGTCTTAACGTTTCTTAACGTAAACGAGAACTACCGACGCTATGAAAATTGAGTCTCTCTTTGACAATTTTTGCACTGAAAGAGCGTGGTTTTGTATATCCGCGTAAAAGTGCGAGAATACGTAATTTTCTCCGTTGCTATTTTTACAATTTATCAGACCGTCTGTGTATTTGAATAATCGCGTAAATAGAAATGACAAAAAAAAAAAAAAACTATAACAAAATTTCTAATAGACGCATATTAAATATAATTTCCGTAGTACCGCGTAAACATGCATTGCGCGAATTTATGTTATAATCTTGCATAATGCATCTTCCTTGCTAAATATATTAAATGCGCTCGTAATGATGGTTGGTTGCATTAATACGTCAAAGCTTTTGCGCGTTTCTCGTTGCGGTAGTTTCCGAGAATAACGCCGCGACTGCAAGTCCCTCGGGCGTCATGCGTCCCCCTAAGCACAGTCTCCGCGAAGCGCTAAGCTCTAATAGGAGAGAAGTGTATTTCGAGGTTGCGCGAATCGTGACGACTATGTCGAGACTGGAACACACCGCGAAAAGACGGGAGTGGTCTGGAGAGCAGAGAAGTTCGCCTTCGGTGAAGTTCTCGCGCGCTCGCTCTCTCTCTCTCTCTCTATCTCTCTTTCTATTTTTAGCAAAAATCGCTGTAAGAAATTCGCACGTTGGATGGTAAATATATTTGCGAGAGAAGTACCGACGTCAAACCAAAATCAAAGAAACAATTTCATCGACGACGACGACGACGACGCGTTGTGAATCGCGCGCGCATTTCATCCGCGCGCGGATTTTGCGCGAGCTCGTCAAAATCCGCATGTGTAAAAACCGCTTTTCGATTTTTTATTCAGACAGAAAAAACATAAGCTTTTATTCGTGCTTTTATTTTTGTTAAATTTTTGTGCGTGTGCCAAAAAAACTTTTCCGTGTTTGGGTTTTTCAGTTTTACTTCTTAATCGCTCTTTTTAAATATTACATTTAATACGGTTTTGTGCATATACGCACGCACGATGGAAAGTAATGTATTTTTCATTTGTAACGAGCGCGTTACAACTTTTTAAATATTAAATGTAGATATTTAAATGAAATAAATGTTAAAACAAAATAATAAATAATAAATACGGACGAAGATATAGAAATCACACACACGCGGAAAACATAAAAAATCGCGATCATCATAATTTGTGCGATTTTATGTTATTACAAACAACGTTAGTGCGTTCTCGTCGTCGAGATACGCCGGTTGTGTACAAACATATTAATGTTTTTTGATTATTATATAAAATATTTGTCTGCGTTTTATAAAGCAATTTAATTATATGGATACATAAAACCGATATGCTTATCGCGAATTCACGATGAATATTTGATCGCGCGGAACCGCTCCCGTGTTGCGCGCGTTCTTTTTTGTTTTTAAAAAAAGAATTTAATCATCGCGCAGAGAGCAATGCTTGTGCCGCATTATGTTTTATTAAAGAGACGCGCGTATGTCGATTAATCCGTTAGGAAAGCACAAACTCCGCCGCGCATGCAACGGGGGGGGAGTGAGAAACTTACGCGAGCATTCCGCAGTTCAACGAACTCGAATACCGGCAAGCAAGTAATGTCGGGAATGCAACGCGAAAATTTTTCGCCGCGCAAACGTAAAATTCGCACCGACAACGCGCGACACCGCGCCTCTGTGTCTTTCATTTAAACTACTATACACACATATCCACGATAAAAAAAAAACAAAAAAAAAACTGTTTTAATTTTAAATTAACGCGACACTATTTTAATTTTAAATTGATTTAAATGATTAACGTGTTTTACAATTCTCTCTTCAGTCATCTTCGTTCGCGATGAAATAAGAGTGTGAAGACGACTTCTCAATCGCGACGTTATCAATCACATAGTGAAAATTAAGCCCGGACGATCATTCAGAAAAGACAAAACGCTTCTTGTCCTCGACAAACCGAGCGGAATTAATGACGCGATTTATTTAGCGGGATGCATTCGACACTTCTCTCTGGTGGATAAATCTTTCTCTCTCTCTCTCTCCTCTCTCGGACGTTCTTCCGAAGCCTTCGTCTTCCGGTAAAGTGCATCCGTATAAACTGCATCGGCGGACGCACACGTGTCTCTCCGACCTCGACACTTTGTTCGCCGAAGCGGATTATCCGCGACGGTTTCCGGAGACTCCCTCCACAGCTTCCCTTTCGAAGTGCGTTCGACCGTTTCGGACGGCGGCCGCGTACGTGAAAGCACAACCACAATTCTCTTCGATAAACAGCGAACGTGCACAAATGCGTCTCTCTTCGCCCCCGCGCTTTCATTCGTGCGTTGCGCGCGCGCGCGCGCGCCCTTAGTTTTCATCAATCTGAAGGTACTCTCGACGAAAACGTTTGTGGCACTCGAGAGTGCTATCGTTTGCTATCGTTCGCGACTAGACGAAGTAAAAGAACAAACAGAGAAAGGAGCGAGAAGAGTGCCGGGGGAGTGAATTCATCTCTCTGCGCCCTACAAAGCATGTGAAACTCTTGAGAAGAGCGCGCGCTCGTGCGAATACGCCTGTGCGGATTAAATTAAAAAAAAAGTATTGTAATTGGACGATATAAAATTCCGAAGAATCTATCGGTTTTTAAAGTCTTTGTCGCGTGGATGTGTAATTTTTTTGCACGAAAAAAAACTTCGATGCAAGATCGCAAGATAAAATTTTATGCGGCGCGGTATCGCAAATTGCGGATACAAAAAAACAAAAAAAGAGTCAAAATTCTCGATTCTATTTTTATCTCGTATATAAAAAAAAAAAAAAAAAAAAAAAAAAAAACTGCTCTCTTGTGCACTTGCACGGGTATATTCTCTAATTGCATACATATGCATACATCACTTTGCGCATATATTAAAAATTCCAGAGACTCTCTACTCTTTCTTTCTTTCTTTCTTTCTCTACAATGAAAGTCTTCCAACGTCCTAAAAAGTCCTACAGTGAAAGACAGCGCTCGAGAGTACCCGGGACGTCGGTGAGGAGTTAATTTCACGAAACGCATTAAATGCGCAGCGACGGCGCGGCGCGGGCTGAGGAAGGCGGCGGAAGAGAACGAAGGAACGCAATAAAAGCACTCGGCGGCTGCGGATGCAACCGAGTAAGCGAGACGACGGAGAAAGACGCGGGCACAAGAAACGAGCGATATTATCTTTCGCTTCCGTACGGCGTTTGAGTGCCGTAGCACGCGAGAGATACAATTCTCTCTCTCTCTCTCTTTCTCTCCTCTCTCCTTCTTCTTCCTGCGTGTATTACATCCCGCAAAAATTGTCACTGACCCGTCCCACCGGGATTCGCGCTGTATGCAAAGCGTGTACACACCGTGAACCGTGATTCCGCGAAGAGAGGGAAAGAAAATGTTCTCCCTTCTATGTTCAGCCCGCTGTTGTCGGTCGCCACTGACCACCGCTGACGGCCGACGTAATATAGAAGGGGAAAGTTTTTTTTTCATCCTTCTCTTTCCAACGATTTAGCGTTTTACCGGTCGGTGTACGCACCAATGCACGCGTGTGCGAGAACACGGTCGACCGCAGTGCGTTTAGAGCGTGTGTCTTCCCGATCCCGCACTCGATATTGCAACTTTAAGCACCGTAGCGGTACCGCAGACTGCTATTTCAACTCGAAATATCGGTTTCGTCTGCGGAGAAGTGCCCCACTAAGGTTCACCGAGATGTTATTTCACTTGGCGTGAATTTCGAGCGAAAAGCTGAAGCCGCTCGACGACTTAAAAAAAAAAAAAAAAAGAAAAAATTTATAATTGAATACATTGAATGTCTCGTCTCGTCGGTTAAAGAACGAACGAACGAATGAACAAACGAGCAACAAGATCGCGATCGTCTATATTGCTCGGTTGCTATACAGCCAATAAAAGAGAAAAGTCGTTACTCCGCGACGAGCCTCCCCTGAACTTTTAAGATCGGCCACCGTACGCAACACGCTCCATAGAACATACCGTGTGTGTCTGTATTTAAGTACGCGTTGCAAACGATCTGCCTCCAGCGTACGCGCGCAAGAGAGAGAGAGAGAGAGAAAGAGAGAGAGAGAGAGATTCGAGTTCCTACGGCAAAAGAAGACGAGCGAACCTTTCGCGACGGCGGGCGGCGAGAGAGAGAAAGAGATAGAAAGAGAGACGGCGCAAAGAGAGAAGGAGAAAGAAAAAGAGAGAAGAAGAGCCGAGTGGAAGAGTAGGAAAGAGAGGAGGAAAAAGAAAGAAAAGAAAGTACACCGAGAGAACAGTATAGTGGCTGTGTCTGTGCACGTGTCCGTACACTGTTACACACACACATACACACACACACACAGTACACGTATCAGCACCGTGATACGTAATACGTGATATCGGAGAATCACCAGTCCTGGGCCGGTTTGCGCCTCGCCGCCTCTATCTCTTTTCCTCCCTCGCCACCCCCGACAACACCTTCTGTGAACCCGGATTTCTCTCTCTTCTCTCCTCTCGCACGATTCTTCCTTTCTTTCGCCCGTGTATGCCCTACGGCACTTTGAACCTTTCCTACGCCACGCGATATCACGAGCCACGCCGTGGCACACTAGCAATCGAGCGTGTACCACCTTCGAATCCCCCTATACACAACCGTGTCCCTTTCCTCCTCCGTCGTTCTGTGTCTCCGCGCGCTTCTCGTTCGCGTCGACTTAAGGTCCGTTTAGACCTAACGATTTTCAAAGGTTATCGCTATAAGAGCAGTCAAGAAAGCGGCACGTAAAGCCCCCGGTTGCATGCTCTACGATCGGGACTAACGACAGAGGATAAAACCGGCGAGAGATGACGCACATTTCGAAAATATTGCAAAACTCGAGCATAAAAACGAGACCCGATAGTGTTGCAGTGTCAATATTACAACGTTATTTTGTAACACAATGAAATTTTTTTCAATATTTTGTTGAATAAATCTTGAAAAAGATTCGAATGCGATGTCGCGTTAATTAAATAAAGAGCACGAATGTGTGTAACATATATATATATAACGCAACTCTTTTTCCAGCGCGTGTTATTTAATCATCCGCCGCGGTTTGATATCCCGGCAATTCCGCGAAAATAAAATTATATATTTAATCGGAATATTTTCGCTAACATTTTGCATATTTTTCCCCAATGAGAATTTCATAATTTCACTTCAATAAAATCCCGAGATTCTCGTTCAAGTGAGGAAACGAAAATGGAGATTTGATTGAAAATCACAAATGTAATTCTCCGAGTCGTTACACGCTTTCTCCGATATTGAATTTTGCAAGATAATTAAAACCGACGTGTTTTTTTTTTTCACATGCGACAGTCGCGTCCACTTGTGTGACGCGCTCAAGTATCTTCGTTCGCAAAATAGCTGCGAAATACGCTCGCGTATTATGAAAATGATACAACAACTAGTCGAATCGCTTTCCGAGAGAGAGAGAGAAAAAAAAAGAAAAATACGTTATGTATTCCGCGCATCACCGAGAACCTCTGAAAGTCTCATTCCGTCTAAATGGGCCTTTATTCGTTCGCTCGCTCGTTCGCTTATTCGTTTGTTCTCCTTTGCTTGTTCCCTTCCGCGCTCGCCGCCCGCTCTCATCTTCGCTCTCTCAGCCAGCCTCCTTACTCCCTCGCCACCACCAACCTCGTCCAACTTTTCCGCCGCCTTAAGGGGCCACGGTATATACGCGGATACGCTCTTTGTGACACGCGAATCGAGGCGTGGCTGTTTAAGGCAGGCAAGCAGGCAAGGTACGACGCGACTCTCCGACGTCGCGTTTCTTCTTCGCCCTTTGCCTCCCCCGTCGACCAGGAAATTGCGAACGTCACGGGGCGCTTACCGTGCCTTGATTTTTCGACAGCGATTTTCCCCTTTCCCGTCAGCTTCCGGCGTCTCTTTTACCTGCCCGCCTTCCCTCCCGCTGCGTCGACAGGGAGAGAAGAGCAGGTACATCTCAACCGCCTCGAGGACGCTTCTCTCGACGGCGCCGCCACGCCGAAAAGACTGGATGGAGGTCTTTTGGCGCGCTCCGTTTCTCGCTCAATAGACACTATATACGGGCGAGTGTTAAAGAAAAGGAACTCGGAAAATTTCAGAGCTCGGCGCTTGCAACTCTCAACTCCCGAGAAGTGTGAAAAGACAGCTCGGCAGCTTATTCAGAAGTAGAGCAATTTAAATCCAGCTCTATGATTATGTAAACGATTTTTTTCACGGCATTTTATCTCAATCTTAAATTTACGTTTTGTTAAACAAAAAGAAACAATTTTTTCATTACATATTCTTTTACGCAATTAACGCGTAGCTAAGTGCGTGGCAAAATTGTTGTTTAGCGCGCAGCTATTTTCTGAACAAAAACTTTATCTTCGTCGTTGTTATCTGTGCGGTCAGCGGTTCGATCAATCGCGACGGAGTTTCGGACTTGAAGACTATACGAAGGTTGCATGACGATGTCCGCAGAGAACGGCGGGACGACGCAACCCTTCGCAAACAATCGATTCCGCGCCAGTAAACTTGACACTGAGGATCCGGGTCAGCCCTTTGTCTATTTGCCACTAACTACTAAGTAATCGAATTTTGTAATACATCACTGTAGAACTTGGACCGTGAAACCATTAGGCATATATGTACACGTTATGTGTGTTTGTGCATATTTACGCAACCCCATGCATAGATTCATAAAGTCCGCGAATGCGGTACATACGACTGTGTGTGTACGTGTGTGCGCGAGTACATCTTCAGCTCAAATTCTTCATAATTGTTGAAATTCACATAAAATTTCGCAAGTAATTTTCTCATATTTTCGTTTCTTCGTTAATACGAAATTTAATTAATAATTTTTCAAACGTTTAGACTTTTTACTACAGAGAATATTTTTGTTATTTCAGTTTAGACGACGACTTTGACTCGACAACATCTATTTGACTTATAACTTGATAACATCTTTTAAATTATTATACACGTCGTCTTATTTGTGATGGTGATTATAGATTGAACACTGATGAAGACTAAAAATGTATAGTCTGTAATAATTTTTTCAAAATATAATACATCTGCATATCATCTAGCAAATTGTTCAGTAACGCCTCTTTCCTGGATACCAATTTTTGTTTTTATTTTTTCTGCTTTTTCGGAATAAAACTTGTCTTATGTTTGTGTGTCTTTCTCACAGACACGTTAATACAATAGCGCGTATCATCGACGTATATTTAGATAGACTGACAAAGGCGAGAATTTTTTTCAATAATAAAACTATCCCCGAGAAATTTAACACAGACGCCGTTCCCACTGTTCGAAACGTCTATCGAGAATTAACGGCGATGCTCGAACGTCACGCGTCAGACGTCTATTAAAACGTGACTCTTATCGATTAACCGAATTCATAATCAATTATGGTCGGGAACGCGGTCGGAGTACGGACGATCGATTATTATTACTGCGGTCCTCCTCTCTTCGCGCGACCCACTCGGCCCATCACTCACAGACCCGTCTTCGTCGTCCGTTTAAAACCAATCGAGACCATCGGTCGTAGTTATTAGCGCGTTGATTAAGTTTCGACGGGCGCGCGCGAGTTGCTCAAGTGTCATGTGATTTTATCGTCCGACGCGATGTAGAAGCGATAAGCGCCGCGCCGCGCCGGGGCAGCGGCAGCGGCAATTTTCTAGCGTCGGAATTAAGAATCGATCGTTATCTCTGATAAACAATTTTTTTACACGCAAAATGATACGTTCGCGCATGTTAAACGTATCATTACGCGTGCGTTTCAATCTGCGCGTTTTTATTTTACGAATTTAAATTATATCGATCGTATTTTATAAAGAATCGTGCGCGTAAAGAAAATTAACACACATTATATGAATCGGCAAATCGAATAATGATGCTTTGGAGAAATAAATGACTCTTTTTTTTTTTAGCGCGTATGCGCGCACGGAAACAAGCGTGAGCCGTGTGCTCTGACGTCGCGCCGATTAGATTCTGTTTCGCCGCTTGTGTGTTATATATTTGCATCTCGAGTTCGCGAGATAAGCGCGCACACTTGCGCGCACTTCGCTCGAAATCGCGATTGCAGACACGAAATACCGGAGCCCGCACATGCACGCGGCATTCCGCTGATTAGCCGACGAGCAGGCAGACTAATTACCGAAATATCGGGTGCAACACGCGAGTATTGCCTCGTACGTCAACATTAATGTGTAATAATGGCCGGTGCCGTCCGTGGATGCGGTGTGCGGCCGTTTCCGATATACGCACCGTGCGTAAAGCGCGCGCGGCCAGAGAGGGAGGAGAACTGCGAGCGACGATGACACGAACGGGNTTAATTGTACTTCCTCTGCGCGCGAGCTAACCCCATGGACGGTTGGCGGAGGTAAAGACGAAGGGGAGGGAAGGAGGAAGGAAGGAAGGTAGGTAGGTAGAGGAGGAAGACAATGTGACGGATGATTACGTGTCAAAACGCGACGTGAGCGGAGCGGATCGCGGCCCGACATGATTGCGATTCGCATAGCCGGAGCTTATGTTGCCGCGATCGGCAACACGGTATCTTCTCTCTACGCGCTGTAGCACAGGCTGATAAACGAGCCTGTGCTGTTGCAAATTACTTTATCGCAACTGAATTTTCGCCGCGTTTTCCACCCCCATCCCAACCCGGGCTTTTATGATAAACGCGTCCCTTCGGCGATGTATTTCAGAAGACGTCACTCAGCCAAAGTGCGCATCGACTAATTGTGAAAAATACAAAAAAAAAAAAAAATTAAAACACGACGCGATCGAAAATAACATTTACATATAATTTTCCGCGAGAGAATTTCGATTTTCTATCGTTTAGCGTTTTTATTGGGACGCGATTTGTTGCAATATCTTTCTGCTTTTATTTGAGAACGAAAGCAAACACATCGCGTGTATTCAACATTAGTGGGAGCACAATTGCTTCTTGAAAATGTGATGTTTCTCGGGTAAACAAAGAAGACAGAAAACGAATGCGAGCCCCGGAAGCTATTTCACCGCCGTTTTCGCTCGGGCAATCCCGCAATCGACCCCGGCCGGAGGCGATTGGCGACGCACACCGCCGCCGGATGTCGACGATTAGAATACACACAAAGTACACCTAAAATACGGGATGTTCTCCCGTAGCAATTCTCCTCTATCGATCTTATCATCGGGGTCAACTATCGCGACTGGAGATAATAACGCGGGCGAGAGCGCGAGTGCAAACAAAAGCGAAAAGCCGTGTGTCTATCTCGCGTTTCCCCCCCGACCCAGGTCCGGCGCGGGCAATCAATTACGAAATTGCTGGAGTCAGGCGGTTTTGACTGGGCCGCGCTGGGTAATTTATCAGATTAATCGCGGAGGAAGTGATTCCTGATCGGATGGTGATGGGACCAACGCGGCGAGAGAACCGAGCGAGTTCCATATGTCAGGAAGCGACCAGGTGTCGAGAGAACGCGGGGGAGAGAAAGGGGACGGAAGGGACTATATGCGCAACGTGTGTCACGTTGAAAAGGGATGGCGAATCCGCGCGCACACCTACGCGGGACACGCGATATCGAGACCAGCTGTCGATCGGAGCTGGTATACTCTCCGAGTATATCGCGCGGTCCCGGGATACGCGCCGTTGCACATATTCGTTTGGGGAAAACGCGGAGACTCGAAGAGCGGGCGACATAAAGACGACGCTCCCCCCGACGGGGGACTCCGCGTCGCGTCCGCAATTTCGTCGTTCGTGCGCCATTTTCGCGTGTGTTATCTCGCCGAGATGAGAAAACGCAACGAGCAAACCGGAGAGAAACGCAATAACGTTTCGCAGTATTCCGACAAGAGGCGCGATGTGGCACGCGTTGCGTTAATACGATATCTCGAAAATGGTTTGCATTTATGTACATACGTCTGTTGGCGCGGCGTTGATAATGGAAACAAAGCGAACACATGTTCTTCGGTAACAATATAAATAAACGTAAAACCATCGCATGTATTTGACGATCGGTGCAAAGACCTCTTAAAAAAAAACAAAAAAAAAGCGTGTTTAACGGCACGTAATTACAAATCGCGCAATTATTATATTAAATACGCGATCAACTCTGCTCATGATATGCTTTACAATCTAATTGTCGATACTCCAATTTCGGGTGCGCGGCCAAACTGCAGTGATTGATTATTATCATAACAGCAATGTATAATATTTTTCATCGCTGATCCCGCGCTAATGACTCGCGCAATAGAATCTCGCGGCCGTACAAAACGCGCGAGTAGAGAACTATGCGCGCACACGGCAGTGAGTTCGCGGGACGAACAAAACTATATGTGATTTCCGAGGCGCGTTCGAAGTTCGTGTGTGCGTGTGTAATACCGAGTGGGTGGATTGAAACTCAATTATTGGTCGTGTTAACGGGCCGACACCGCATCATCCATTATTTTCGGATTTTGCTCGTGCGACCAGGCACATAAATTACACCGCAGAGTTCATCATCAAATATACATATATTATCTCGCCGCATATTCTGCTCCGGCAAACATCATTCTTCCCTGAAATCCATAGTATCTTCCCACCTCTCTCGATTTGTGTTCGCGTTAACTCCGTCCCCACCCCGTTAACATTAAAATGTATAATCGCATACATATATATCGATGATTACGAATCTAACAGATTTGCCACAAATTATATTACGTACTCTTGTTTCTCTTTTCTGTGAATTTTCTTCGTTTTGCGCACACAATGAGAAAAACAAAAATCTCTGATATTTATTAATCTGCAATAAAATTTCTTTTGAGTCTTATGAGTCGCGTCAGACAGAAAAATTCACACAAGAGAGAGTTACACGCTCGTGACAAATTTACATGATAATTCAATAAGCAATTTTCGGAATTATGAAGGAGAGAAAAATGATATACTAAAGTGCGCTTACCTTTTGGGCTTTACAAGCGGCAGCCAACGGCAGAACGTCGTGAGGATGTGCGGCGTGGCGATCGCGAAGACACAGAGCGCATATCGCGATTTTGCAAAGAGCGCAGTACAAGGTCACCGCTTCGCCATTGTGATCGTTACAGACCGGCGTGCCCTCGGGTCGGGATCCCTTGCCTCCGCTCGATTGCCAGCTGCCTCTTGGTGGTCCCAGATTGTGGGCCGCAAGCGGGCCCCTCTTTGGATGACAGGACTCTCTGCATGCGTCGCAATATAAAACCTGAAAGAACAATCGATTTCTCTCTGTCTGTTCGTATTTTGTAAGGGAAATAATAAACTGCGACGGAGCAATATATATTCGTTTTCCGATCGCATCGATATTCACGATATCGAATGCCTAAAGAAACAGCCCGTCGCTGTAATACCGATCATTCCTGAATAATCTCCACCTTTTTTTGCAATCATATTTTTATCAGGATATATTAAAAATTTGAAGAAAGAAAGAGAAAGAATATGTAAATTTTAATTCGTTGAAACATTTTCTTATAATTTATATTGACATTGCGGCGATCACGATGCGGCTGTGTGTATGTGCGTCAAACAATTAAATAAACACAAGTTTGGTTTTTCGTTTCTATAAAGGTATTATTCCGTGCCATCAATATTCCTCTTTCGCTTGTTCGATATTTCCTTTTCGGAAATAATATCATTTTTGGTCATCGATAGAGACAAAGAGAGAAAAAGAGAGACAGACAGACAAAGAGAGCAGGTATTGTCGCGCGAAAATGTTGTCGGTTACGAATAAAATTGCAGCCACCATCGATTCCCACCCTTTTTTCCTCGCAAAGCGAGAAACAACCGGCGCGCGGAGCGGGTGCGAGTGTAAAATCACGGAAAAAATATATCCGCCACTTGTCGCGGTACACCCGGAGGGAGTGGGTGGGAGAGGAGAGGGGTCGAAAATGAAATTTAACACTTCGTAGGAAGGCGTGTGTGCAAGAGGGAGACGAGACGCGCGCGAGTGTGCGATTGGCGTATATATGTTGTGTCGCACAACGAGATATTTCATGCGACGTGCCACTCTCCGAAACGCGGTAACTCGATCTTTTCAAACAGAGAACGCCGAACAATATAAAATCAATCTCTTTCTCTTTCGCTCTTTGTGAATGTCAATGAGATTGCGGTGACACATTATGCGAACGTATCGCTCGAATCCGGAACTGCGACATTGTCGGCAATTTCTTTTAGTCTTGCGAAAAAGAATTAAAACGGTTCGCAAAAAATGCGAGTTTTTTATCTACAAAAAAATATATAAAAAATAACCAAATATACAAAAACCGCGTACGACGTTAACGTAAAAGAGACGTAAAAATTATAATATTCATATTTTTATAAATCATTTTTAGTAATATCGTATTTTTCTTACAAACTATTTTTATCTCTTCAACAACAAAAAATTGGAGTTTTTCAAGAGTGAAACGAGATAACGAGTATACTCTTCACATTGTCTCCTCTCCGTGAGGAATAGAAAAGCGAGATAAAGATACGAAGACATAAACAAACACAAATGTTTCTGCTTTTCCACATGTGTGCGTTGAAACTGTTTTTTAAAATTATCAGAAACTGTTTACGCTCTCGGTGTTTAAATAAAGTTTCTGTGTTTTGATGACGTTTGTGTTTGTATTTTAAAATGAGGGAAAAAAGAGAGAAATTTCGCCTAGAGAGAGTGAGATCACCGGCTTTTTCCGGAGAGCGACATCACCATAACCCTCGATATTAATGTCGATATAGACGCGCGGAGGCTTCTCGTAGACGAGAGCGTCTCTAGTGCGCTCTCGTAGCGCGAAGAGAAAAGTTATGAAGTAGACTTCGAGGAAGAGAGAACGAGGGAGCGCGCGGGGGAGAGAAGTTAACGAGTCTCTGGATGAGGAAAGCACACAAGAGAAATAAACACGGTTGATGCCGCGGTCGTTAAGAACGGTAGCCTTGGGAACTTTTTCCGATGCCGAGCTTACGATGCGATTGAAGGTTTTTGTAAGACGCGCGAGCGACAAAAATATATACACACACATCGAATAAGAGAAACAACAGAAGAGATACAGATTAAAACGCATAAAATTCTTCTTTTTTTGCAATTATATCGTATTGTTTTCCTGAAACATTGCTTTGTGTGAAAAATTCCCGGACGGACAATTTAAAAATTAAAGTTGCGATATATTCCGTTTGATTATATCGTTGAACATTTCCTTTTTCCGCGTGTGTCAATTAATACGTATCTCAACGTAACGAGTCGGGTTCATTTGTTATTTACTTAAAACTTTGCCCGTTACGACAAAGTTCTCAATTCTAGTTAGACGTTTACGACATCCGCAGCCGTAAAGGGTTAAATCAACATTGATGCGCCGACAACCCCAATTACCTCTCTCGGTCTTAATTTAATGGGGATGACTATTTAATTAGAAATTCTTAATCTCTCCCGCGGGCCGGGGCGTGCACCTCTTATCCCTCTACTTTCTCATTAGAACTCTTATTCAACCCCTCCCGTTCGCTCGTCAAGCTTCTAATCTCACGCTAAATCTGACGCGTTCCGTTCCTGCCGTTCCGGGAAAATCACGTTCACGATGCGACAACGCATTATACGCTCAACCTCTTGGGTTATCAACCGCTCTGTGGATTAAGTATCTTTCTCCCTCTCTCCTCTCTCTCTCTCTATATATAATATATATGTACATATGTATATATAATCTCTCTCTTTATATATATATATATATATGTAATCACGCGCTAACCTCGCACTGTTCGCACGCGACGGTGGCATCGCGCGGCTCTCCCTCGCACATCTGGCACTGAAGCCGCGCATTTCGCGACTCCTGGTATTTCTCGACGATGTGCTGCATCGCCCGGTACTTGGGCAAATTGTGGGCACCGCCCTCGTCGAAGTAGACGGTCTTCTGGCAAACGGGACACGAGAGACAGAGAGTGCCGCCGGACGGCGGGAATCCGCCGTTGCCCGGCGTGCCGACGTAGCTGCCGGGTCGCGAGCTGGTGGACGTGCTGCTGCAGACCACGCCGGAATCGGTCTCGGACAGAATCGACAGCTTGTCGGCTTCCTGATCGGATCCGGGCGCGTTCGACGAGTCGGCGGTGGACTCGGGCGGCGAATCCGGCGGCGCTTGCAGATTCACCGCGCAGGCCAGACACAACGCGTGCCAGCACGGCAACAATACCGGCTCGACAAAAAGCTCCTTGCAACTGGGACATCGTAGTTCGTCCTCCATCGCGGATGCACCGGTGGCGCGTCGTCTGACGGCGATCGTTCTGGAGCAATCTGCGGATTGTTGTTCCTCGTGGATCTTCTCGAGCCGCTGCGGCAGCTCGAATCTCCTCGGTCGGCTAGTCTGCAGGATTCCGTCAGGATGGCGAACGCAGAACCGGTGTTGCAGCAGCGTCAGAAGGTCCCTCGGCGCGCTGAATCTCCTTTCACCGATTACACCGCTCCGGATCGCTCGCTCCGAGGTCGAGTGCGCCTCGCGGTAGGTAGGTAGGAAATTCCTTGGTACGTTTTCTTTGCGGCGGATACGATCCGGTTTAAGAAAGGATCATCCGAGAAAATGTTTTCGTTGAATAAGTCAAGTGGGGACCACAATGTTCCTTACGTAAAATGTTATTTCCTCGAGAAAATACGTGCTTTTTGGACCCAAAGACACAATAATCTTGTAGTAGTAGTAGTTCTCCCGTCGGAAAATATGAATGGATCTCTGTGTTTGAGCGACGATCGTGCGAAAAAAAACGTTTCGGAACACACGCGAAGAATTCTCGATTCTTTTCCGAGAATCGATCGGGGAATCTCAGAGATCGCACGCGCTTCTTCCCGGTCTCATCACACTGTAAAACAAACTCCACAGATCACGCGCGATAATTTCGCCGAAGCAAGTCAATCACGCTGAGAAAAAAAAATCCCTTTGTTTGTTCATCGGCGCGCGTGCTGACGATCCATCGTGTTTTCGGACCGCGACGCACCTTGCTGACACGCGCAAAAATGCAAAACTTTTTCACAGGTTTCAGCGGGAACGTGTCATCTGTCGATCGCGCGCATCGCGGGCTTTTTGCATTTTCGGAGCAAACGCACGTTCGCGCGCGCACGTCGCAATGATCTTCCGCGTGATCGAGAAACTCGAGATTCCGAGGTCGCGAACGATAAAACGACTCGGTTTTCGATAAGTGTAGTCGGCGCACGTACGCGTTTCCGCGCGAGAACTCGTGAGCACCGAGGAACCCGCTCGTCAGAGAAACAGCACGCAGCTTGCAAGCCGTCACCGGGTTGACTGACTCCCGGCGCCGAGTCAAAGAACCGTCGCGCACCGCGGCCACGCACACTCAGGAGCGTGATGGTACGAGGGAACGGAAGGCGCCGTGTACGGGAACAGGGGTTCCCAAACTTGTTGCTATATCGCGCGAGTCTTTCCCCCGAGAGGTAGATATATTTTAATATCATTTAATTAAAATATCTCGTTTTCACATTATGTGTGTAAATTAAAATAAAGTTGACACATAATGGAAAACAAATTTGAAATTTAAAATAAATTAGTAATCAACAAGTAATCTTTTAGTATCTATTAGCAATAAAAAAAAAACAAGTAATCTTTTATTCAATAACATGGATCTCTTTCTCTCTCTTTTCTCTCTCCTCTCGATAAAATATGAAAAAAATTACTCCGTGGTGTATAAAAAACTGATATAAAATTATAATTAAATTATATCGTGTCTATATTTATCCTTGTAAATATACTGTTAAGCCGTATTATAGAAGATGTGTTGTCTTATTTTTATCTCATCTTTTAACGAGAATCGCTTCTCGATGCAAGACTGATTTTCACATAACTATGTTATTGCGAAATTATCCACGCCGTATGGAACCGGTTTCACGCTCTGAACGCATATCTCAGGGACGCGCCTACGTAAGAAACTTATACATCGAGGCCATTCGCGAATCCGAACACAAAAGACTTCATCTAAAGCAGATTTGCAAGCGGCCGAAAATATCTTCTAATCAAATCAGAGAATCCATACGCTAATTATAATTTTGATTATTTTATTTATATAAATTTCATTGTTTTAAACATAATTGTATCTTTGCTCTGATTTCTGTGTTAACGCTCTTAAAAAAAAACTAAAAAAATCAAGGAAGCGAAGCAGAGCCAATGTGAGTCTGAGACACAGATGTTGGTGTGTAGAAAATTCAGACTTTATTTAATTCTGTGTCTTAGACTCACATCGGCTCTGTCACTTCATTGATGTTTTTGGACAAATTTGGAGCCTCTACCATACTTCATTAAAAAAACTAAAACTTATTTTCAATTTTCAAGAAATTTTTCAAGAGAGACAATTTTACACGAACACTCTTTTCAGAGAAACCGCAGTTTTTTGTTTGACCTAAACAAAAATCATTGCTTCAACAAAATTCAAATTTGTTCATCAAAGATATAAATTTGTTCTGTCAACAAAATTATATCTTTGATGACAACCGAAGATATATGCTACAACTTCTAACAAATCGCAAATAACTTTGCGACAATACAGTGTGACGTCTCTCGACAGGAATATCTCGCTTACGTGTAAGATAATAAAACAGGAGAGGATGATCTCGCGCGCGCGCGCGCGAGGGAAGTCTGTCGTGTCGCGTAGACGCGAGAACACGCCGGTTTTCTCTGGGGAGGAGGGGAGAAAAATGCGCTACAATGGGACGAGGGTTGCGTGAAAGAGCGGCGAGAGAATCCCGCGCGCGCGGGATATATAAAATATCGCAGAGCCAGGTGCAACGCGCGCGATCGGCCACGCAGCCGGCCGCGTGATCGTTCCGCGTTACAAGCGTCTCCGCGCGCTCCGAAACTTTTCTTCCTCAATCAAACCGGCGTCGGATTCGTTCGCGCGGGTTGAACGACCTCGATGAAATAAGACGCGCGGGGGCAAAACTTCCGTGAAATCCTGCTATAAATGTGCCCCGGTGTGTAATGCAAAACCCTCTTCCTCCCTTCTCGGGTTCTCGTGCACGACGAGGACGTCCGGTGTGGACGCTCTCTCGCAATCCCCCCAGCCGAGGGGATAACGAAACTTACCCCCGCTAATATCACGAAAACCGCGCGCCACCGGATCAAAACCGCGCGGCATCGAAATTGTTTACCGGGCACCGTGCCAGCGCTATTAAGCGATCGTTTATTTATATCCTCGCTCGACCACGTGTACGGGGCGTGTCTATACCTTTAAAATACTACTGCTCCTGATACCACAACGAGCGCGTGGATTATTGATGGCGAGATTAAGAGCGTTCTGCTTAGAAAGCCGACCGCGAAATGCATTAGGTCCAATAAAATATTAACGTGCGCGGTGTAAATAATATAGTTTGAGCTTTATGCGAAATGTTTCGCGAAATTACACGGTCGGTTTAAACACAGTGTTTTCAGTGCGTAATTGCGTGGATCTTCAAAAAGGATCGGGGAGAGATGTTTCCTCGAGAACATCCTTTTCTGTGTAAAAGTTTCAATTAAAAAATCATAAATTGTCTCTGGCAAATAATAAAACACGCACGCAAATGTAACGATGAAATTTCGTTTGAATAAAAATTGCTGACTGACTTTATAAATAAAGTCGCGCGCGAGGGGGAAATATTTCTGTCGCGTATTATATACTTTCGCAGTTAAGTGTAATGCGCGTTTCGCGTTATCTCTCACAAAGTTATTGCCGCGTTTTCTTTGTTCAATGATAAATTGGATTATGTCTGCCGCGTAACTGCCAATTACTCTTCGACCATTCGACCGTCCGACTTCGTACACGCTCATACGTTCGCTATACAACCGAGGAATGTAGACACGGTCATTTGTCATCGCGAGAAACCTCGACGAAACAATATCTACGTCGTCGTCATCGTCGTTGCCGTTTCTTTCGATTCTACGAGAACTCGCACGAGAGAAAGAGAGAGATCGCGTCGAGTGCTTCTGGGTCACGTGGCATTAAAAAAAAATATCCTCGACATAACGAGTACGCGATCGTACTTTTCTCTTCAATTTTATGAGAATTTTATTTTTAACAAAATTAATCTAAGGATTTTAGATTATATTTTCAATAATTAAAAGAGATAATTTACAAATAAATAACAAATATAAATATTTGTAATTGTCAAAAACACATTTATATTATTTTTGTAATCGTAAAAAAAAAAAAAAAAAGATATAAGATCGCGACGAAAATTTGTTGCAGCGCGAAACGAATGGTTGGAAAGGCGTTAATGTGACAGCCGGAATATGTTGAAAACTTGTAAGCCGCGAGAAAAAGAATTATCAGTAATAACACCGCTGCTGTTGAAACAAGTTAATTGATTTTTACGGTTCTACGTAAGTGCGCTGTTTGTCAGGAAGTGAAACCGACTCGCTGACACGGTCATTTGTCACTTGAGAAAAAAATTTTATATATTGAAACCGCGCTACACAAATAGTCCCGATAACTCGTAAAATGCGCGATATTTTATTTTGCTCGTGTGCAATAAAATGCGTTTCTATTTGGTGTCGTATTTAACAACAAACAATGAATATCTCACTTTCGAGTAATTAATGTAATGAATCGAGTAACGCACACACATGTATGCATCATGGGTTCCGGTTTTTTTTTTTTTTTTTTATTTTACACTTCGCACTGCTGTTATTGTGCACTTTTGTTTCATGATGTTTGTAAGCCGTTATAATTGTTTTACTACTTGAAACGTTTGGAATAAGCTTCATATTTTCCGCACCAGATGACATACGTGTACGGGCGCGTCGATACATATTCATACAGCGCGATCTTGCAAATCTCGCGCGGCCATCTTGAACTTTGGCGCCGAAACGATGAATTGATCTGCATTCAACAGATATAATTAACTCGATAATTGAGACATTTTACAGGCTTACTGCCTGTGTGCGAATGATATATGCTTTCGAATTTGTGATAGATCGAAAGAACAAGCCGATCGACGGACAACAATCGCTAAGTAATGTCTCAACTGTGGAGTTCGTTGAGTGCGATGAATTACTGCAATTTGTATGGAAACAAACAAATTTTTACACGACTACTTACTTTTCAGTAGCAAATACTCGTGAAGTTGTACACCAGACGGTTTTCTGTTGGTCCAACGACGAAACCACATCGGCAAAGTGGACTCGACTGCGGAGCGGCGTCGTCACCCACTGTCACGTCTCGATGCGGTCCTAATTTCTGACTCCGAATCGTCCCGATTCTCGAATTACACACTTCCGTACGCGAACTGCACACTGAATTACACAACGCACACGTACGCGAGCACAAAACGCGTATTATTTACGCAAAACTTCGGTCTCCGCACGACGCGACTGGAAACGCGACGCGCACAGTCAAGCGACTATTTGAAACTTCGAGAATCGCAATTTCCATATCGAAAGTAGTTCGTCGAGTTGGCGGGTGGGGCGCCACTTGCCGACAGCAGCGCTCCGAACTCCGACAATCGAAACACGTAACCTAACCTTTACGAGCTCGCAGGTATGATCAATTAAATTTTTTGACATGTTCGTTTGTTATAATCCAACGTGATTATTTTTCCCAATAAATGTAAAATAAAGAGATATAACTAATGTTACATGAATTTAGTGTATGTAACACTTGAACAAATATGTCCATATAAGTGAATAAAAAACAAAAGTACATAATTATAAAATTAATATAATTACAATGTGGGAAAAATTGTAACTACTGAATGACAATTGTGTTTATTATATAAATAATAAAAGTATTGAAAATTTTGAATGAGGAAAAGTAGAATATCAATTAATTGTACATCTATTAATTTATCACATCATTAATTCAAGCATGCACATGTGATTGCACTTTTGCAATATGATTACTTCAGTTAAAACATTTATATATATATATATATAAACATTTTGTAATTTTATTATATTGCTCAAAATAATTCATGACTCGCGTCAATATCAATTACTCGATTAATAATTAAGTAACTGTGATTAATTTATAATCATCATTATTTCATTATTTACAAATCTCCAATAATCGCAATATGAATAAAAAATAATATGTTCAATCACAGAACCATAGTCTATGGCCGTTCCTGAGACATTTTGCTGCTGATAAAATATACTATACTCGTTCTCGTTCATATCTCGTCGCAAAATAGCACACAAACGTATTGCAAAATATTGCGTCACGCGATTTCGTGTCGCCTGAGTAGGTACGGTTATGTTTGATTATCTTACCACAACAACGTGATAAAGATTGTCAAGATATAATGTCGTTCTAATACTCAACAACCTGCGTCTCAAACCATACAGACACATTTTTCCTCTATGATGATTTTTAAGCACGGTTTTACGTTTGTTTCTTAACATTTTATTGTTTCAATTACGTGCAATTTCATCGAAGTTTAATGTTCACGTTTGGTGAGAGAGAAAGAAAGAGAGAAATAGAAATCTGTTACAATGTAAGTATAAGTTCATCACGAGTGCTTATGTACAGAGTAGTATGTAAATATTCTGTACAATACGTACCACTGCGTTTGTTATTACATAATAATCACGTGCGAATAAAATAGAGAATATTTAATTATTTTAAATCGAATGTTTTTTCTCTCCACGCGCATAAATTTTATTTTGTTTTGGAAACATTTAAATAAACTCATAAAAGCCTGGAGTTCATAGTTTTTGATCGTCTTAATCAATTTCTTTCGCGTGTGTACATTAAAAGTACTTTGGTTTATGCCATTAAATGTTACCACATTACACCCGTTAGCAAATTCTCGCAAAAAAAAATCGTGAAATTAGATAATGAACTAAAATGACATCTCAGCTTGATGCACATGTCTTATATAATGAAATATCAAACGTCGCAGATATTCAAACTTAAATTCAGACAATCAATTATGTTTCTGTAGTACGTATAATCCGAATCTAACATTGTATATATAATGACGACGAACATAATTACGTCTCTGACCAAGAGAACCGCACCGAAATTTTATTACTTATGTCGTCACGGATCTACATCCGCAAGGTTAGTACATTTACAAAATGTATACACTTTTTTTCTATTTATATTATTCTAGTGTGTATACTTTGCAAACTTTCAAAGAAAATAAAAACTACAGTCGTTTTGATGATATCAAACTGAGTTCCAACAAAATATCCTCTAATATAGTTGTTTTTCTGTTTCAAAAAAGAAAACACATCAATAATTTACACAGAAAGATACAATTTAATATAAAAATATTTAATAACAATATTTTATATTTACAAATTTAAATAGTACCAATCAATATGGCGCGTACGATCTGGTGATTGTTGGCGGTGGTATCGTCGGGTGTGCCACCGCCCGCGAAGTAATTATGAGACATCCGAAAATGAAAATAGCTATTGTGGAAAAAGAACCTGGTCTAGCTTTTCATCAAACGGGGCACAACAGCGGCGTAATTCATTGCGGCATTTATTATAAACCTGAAAGTATGAAGGTAAATTCACTGAGAGAGAGAGAACTCTCTCTGATAGAGAGTCATTGTCTCTCTCAATGTGATAAAAAATCTATTTGCAGGCGAAGCTTTGTGTAGAAGGAATGAAGCTTTCATATGAGTATCTCTGTAAAAAGAACATACCTCACAAGAAGATCGGAAAGCTGATCGTTGCGCAAAATCCAGATCAAGTCAAAAGACTAGACGAGCTTTTCAGTCGAGGTACAAAGAACAATGTACCGGATCTTCAGATCGTTGAAAAAGATTGCATATCGAAATACGAACCTAAGTGTCAGGTAACAAAATGCAAACGCGGAAGAAAGTAAATGTAAACAAGTAAATGGTTTCAAAATAGTTCGTTGTTTAATCAGGGAGAAAAAGCTATATGGTCACCGTGGACCGGTATAGTCGATTGGGCGGTCGTGTGTAAGTCGTTCGCCGAGGATTTTCAGAAAATGGGAGGTGACATTTTTCTCAATTTCGAAGTAACTGGCTTCACAGAAATGACGGAATCGACAAAGCAACTAGAACTTTCGCCCATAGTCGTCCAATCCAAAAAACGAGTAAGATTCTCTTCTCACATGTTTCATTGTACACGCTGTGACATTTGTTGTCCATTGTTTTGTTTCCCATGAAGTGCATACCGACGAAATACGCGCTCACATGCGCTGGTTTGCATTCGGACCGTTTGGCAGTGATGACAGGCTGCGATCTGAGTCCGCGGATAATACCCTTTCGCGGCGAGTATCTTCTTCTGAACGAAAACAAGAAGCATCTCAGCACGACCAATGTGTATCCGGTACCTGATCCCAGATTTCCATTTCTCGGTGTACATTTCACACCCAGAATGAACAGCGACATCTGGCTGGGTCCCAACGCTGTTCTCGCGCTCGCAAGAGAAGGTTACAGGTAACGATTTAAAAAAAAAAAAAAAACAAACTCTAGACTTACATAAAATTTGTATATAATAAACTTTTTTTTAGCTGGTTCAACATTAATATAAAAGACTGCGTAGAAATGGCAAAATTTCCTGGTTTATACAAGCTGTGCTTTCGATATTTCCTGCCAGGCTGCAACGAGACTATAAAGTCGATTTTTTATCCTCTAGCAGTGAGAGATCTCCAAAAGTTTATTCCCGAAATTTCATACAGAGACGTAAGAAGGTCAGTAGTTTTTGTTAAATCCACGAATGTCTGCTTTTACAAACTTATCGTCTCATATTTTGTATGACAGAGGACCAGCTGGCGTGAGAGCACAAGCGCTAGATAAGAATGGCAATCTAGTCGATGATTTTGTTTTTGACAAAGGTATCGGCGTAATAGGCAGCAGAGTGTTGCACTGTCGAAATGCGCCGTCGCCTGCTGCGACTAGTAGTTTATCAATAGCAAAACACATCGCCAATAAGCTCGACACCGACTTCAAACTGTAACATATACATCTTGGCATAAATACTTTACATATTAAACCAAAACTAAGCCAAATATGCATTTAAAAGAAATTTTATGTAAAGAAGCTATTTTTATTTCAAAAATATATTTTTACAATGATGTTTGATTTTTGATACATATCTCTGGAATACAATATCTCTGAAAAATATTGCGTGATAAGATAACAAAATGTAATGTAAACGTACAAGATACTGTGCTTTTTAGCGTCATTCGTAACATAAATCTAACAAAACATTTTTAAAAAGCAATTTTATAAAAATCTTGATAATTAATGTTTAAAGTCAATCGATCTATGTAATACATTTTTTTTTTATCATAATCGCTGTAAAATATGTGATAAAAAAATATTATTTTATCAAACATTATTTTTTTATGTGTGGTATTTAACAAAATATTTTCAATATGGAAATTTAAGAACGTAACGATTGTAGATGAAAACAGTATAAACAAGTATATACAGGAATATACAATACCTCTTCAAGCATACATAAATTTGATGCAAATTTGTGACCTTTGTATTTGATTTTTTAATCCGAAATATTTTTAAATAATTTTAAATCTATTTCCTGATATCATGAGACGTGTTGTAGCAAAATCCAGTGCTGCTGTGAGATGATATCCCATATTTGAAATTACAACACCATATTCGCTCAATGCAAACATTGAATACACTAAAATTTATATAAATGGCCTATAGCAAGAGAACAACATTGTAATCAATGTTACAATAACAAATTGATAAACTTACCTAAAGGTTCACAGTATTTATTGTGTCTATAAAAGAAATAACACGCTACTGCTATAGAAATCACATTCGACATCATTGATCTTCGTTTCCACTTCAAAGAAGCATCGTTAAAGTCTTTTGCAACATTTAGACATCTTCTCATAATGTAATACGCTAAGAACATGTGTATAAATGACGTCAGCAAAAAAGTTATAAAAGACATCTTATGAAATGCTGTGGAAGAAAAAGAACCGTTAGCATATATTCATGTTATTTATAATTGTATTCATCTACAAAAGTTTTAAACGCATGTGAGTTTACTTTACCGTAACTTTCGTCGGAAGTCCAGAAGCTCAATGTTACCAGAGATGTGTTTTCAATGGCATACATAACGAGCGCAATATTGGCTAAATATTGAGCCCATTTGTAGACGTGATCTCTGTAATATTGATAATACATCTTAAGTATTAAAGTTCGCACTATCGCTTGCAACGCTATAGCAGTCTTCCAGATATCTCTCTGAGGTTTGTAGTGACCAATGGCTGCGGAGACAGAGGGCAAGAAATTGTACACCTGTAAAAATTGTTTACGTCACACAAAGACCACAAACTGCGTAACCTAACACTTGTATCACAATTGTCTCATTATTTTATCATGTTAAATTTCTTACATAATTATATCGTTATTACATTTCTTTCTAAATTATAAAAAAATGTTTGCGCCAGCATCCACCATAAAAAGCTGTATTCGAAACTAAAATCATAAGAGATTTCAGTTTCTTGATTCCATATTGTTTTTTTTTTTTTTTTTAATTGCAACAATGTACAACATGACTGATAATTTTGCACCTGACAATGAGTGGAAGTAGAATGCTCGAAATTATACAGGACCGACCAGACGACGCAGAAGATGAACGCCAGGAACGGCAGTGACACGGTAAACCATGCCACTTTGGAAAACGGCACAACGACACGAGCCTTCGACATGTCCTCCTCCTCCACCAAAGGAATATACTCTGACCCTAATCTAAGCTTGCTCATGGTATTACGTCCGCAGTTTTTCGCTACGTCATAATCCGCGTGCGACACGCGACGACGAAGGTTAACACGCTAATCTGATAAACTCGACTTTTAACACGCGCATTATCCGTATTTCAACGCTGTTTCTTCCGAACGTTTTTATACGCGAAACGATCGCGCGATTCGCATCTTGATCTAAATACCAAGTGATCGCGTTTGACGACCACGGCGAGTTCGCGGGACTCGCTCTCCGATGAACAATCCGACATCATGCTCGGCGTATTGAGGTTAGGATTGTAAAATCGATCGGACGTGAACGGAGCTTTGTGTGTCTACAAAAATATTTTTGACGCAGTGCCGTTGCCGCAACGTTAACGTCACCGTGACGATCTTCGCACGTGAGATCCAAAGCGTCAATAAACGCGCTCAAGTTACCGACATGGAGAAAGAGACGTGCTGTCTGTCGGCAAGTTTATCTTCTTATTACGCTTTGTAGTAACGCACGTCACCGCTAGAGAGCGCCTGCCTATCTGTAACTTCCTCCTGTTTCTTCAACACATACGTCGTTACAAGTGTGCGAGCGGAATTGCTGTTTTCGTGTAATTCTTGTTGTTGTAAACGTAAGTTTGTTGCAAATATATTTGCAATACCATTGTTGTTCCGATTAAAACGATCGCGCGCGAAAAGTCCCACGTGTCGCTGTGTTTTTCATATTTCGCGTCAGTGATCGCAGAACGCGATAACAGTCCGTGAATGAGATTTCTTATATTGAGGTTATGTGTGCGTTAAACATTGCAAATATTCTATAATACAATTCATCGCGTCTCTGGCGATGAATGCCAATGACAAATAATGCGAGGTTAAATTGATTTTTTTCTACATCGTTGGCACGAGCGGCGTATCTTCGAGGACACAAACATGTGAGTTTTATTATTATTATTATTATTACTTTTTATCTTCAAATATCGATCGACAATACGAAACAGTTTCGCAAACTAGTATCAGGTTCTGATACTCGAATGGACTTGAATTAACATTTATAAAATTTACATAGTAGATTTAACATTTATAAAATTTACATAGTAGATTTTCTTTTTTTTTCTCTGAGATGTTTGCTCGCGTATCAAGAAAACTGTTACGTATTGTAACAGCAAACGATATCGCGCTCGATATCGGCAAAACGTTCTTCTTGTCTGTACGTAGCAGTATTACGTTCATATACACGCGTATCAAAGCCACTTGATTTTACAATAGACGTATCGAACAGCGTCGATATCCTGATATCTCGTGTCTCGGTATGCAAAGTCTTTCCTGGAAATAATCGCAATAAAAGATACCGATAGCGTCTTTCTCAAACTACATGTAAGATGTTTCAAGTCTGAATAATTGAATTTGTGCTTTTAAATTAATATTACAATATTACAGAACAATTAAGAGAAAATTAAATATATCAATATATATATATATTATATCAATTATTGAAAAGTACAATTTTAGAAATTGTATTTGATATCAATATATATATATATATACATATATATATATATATATATATTATATCAATTATTGAAAAGTACAATTTTAGAAATCGTATTTGATAAAAAATTACGGTAATTGATTCTTATCATGCGCGTTCTGTGTCGTCCTGTAACAGAAGTTACGTATGGTAATTATATTGGAAGAGAGAGAGAAAATGTAATTATATGCATCCTCTCACATCTACGAGAGAAAATTCAATTATCATCGCTGTTAGTAGTCCGAAGTATATTATGCAATATTTTAAAATTAAAAGTTCAGAAATATATGTGCGAGCTTGTGCGCGAGAAACATATAGAAATTGATTTGTGATTATTTAAAAATTATGTATTAAATATCTATTAATAGGATATATAAGTTCTTTGTGAGGTTCTCAGTGTGTCATAATTGTGAATGTTGAACGTGTCACGTAACAATATCACATGACACAAAGATGTTAAGAATTTATTTTTCCAACGACTCATTCTGTCTATTTACGAGATGTTGTTTATGTAAATAGAAGACGTTTTACATGAAGAAACACCTAAGCAAGCAGTGATATATTTTTAGGTTTACCATTAGAACGCACTCTTTGAGCAACTAAGAATGCAGTCTGGTCTGATAACACACAATCATTGCGACCTTGTCGCAATCCGTATTACAGTTCTCGCGAATCGCTTTCCTCACGCTACATAAACGCGCATAAACTTCGTGACTGAGAAAAGTTTTGCGGACACATTGTGTGTATATATGTATACGTATACGCGGTCTTAGGACAGCTATTTTGCATATAATGCAATTTCCACTCTCTCGTTTCCACATTCAACCGTGACATATCTTTCATGTATAGTAATCGGGCGCGACGATAGTTTGTCACGTTCTGATTACTTCAAACATATATCTCAACTCGCCTTGTTGTTTCAAGTACCTTTGCTTTTGTATACATTTTGTCGTCTCTTTTCTTCGGCATAGTTTTTATGTATTTCAACTCTTGTGGAACTATCTCGGTTTAACTTTTCTCACAGATACACTTGATTCTGTTTCATTTCCTCCCTCTATTTCTTTCAATTTCCCCGATTGTTAGAAACAATATCTTGATTGTCTTGTGACAAACGCGATCGCAAATAAAATAACTCGGCGAATTCTATCGCTTCAGTTTCCTCGAAATTGTTTCATTAATTTTTTTTTAACAAGATAATAATTCGAAGAAGTTCGAAAGTTTCGGGGAAGGAGGAAATAAAGTTGCTCTCTTCCAATCGTTATGTATTTGATCTAAATTGTTAATTGCATTTCATCTCGCTCTTCTCTCTCGAATCTTGTTTCTCCTCGCCTTTTACGTCTTCATTTTACCCGCGCATATATTATAACTCACACGGACCGCTATTGCTGCCCCCCCGTATCTCTGCTAAAAATACAACCTTCTCTCTTCTGACACACGGGCGCGGTGTGTTATCTCGTCGATTCTCACGTGCGTAAATCCAGCACTTCGCCGCAATAAAGCCACGTGCTATGTAGCCGCACTGAAATTAGAACTGTTTGACCACCTAAGCGAAGTTTTATCTTCGTTTATAAGCGATGGGTAAGTATATATGTCTTGAAAAATATTCGAACCGTAACGAGCGGCGCTCGATACGGTTTTTTTTCGATTAAAAATCCTTCGAATGAACATTTTTAAACAGCTCTTTCCAAGCTTCGAAACGTATATTTTATTCGTCGACAAATTATTCCTTTCCTATTTAATTAGAATTGAAATTCGAATTAAGTAAATAGAACACGTGCAGATGCATGCGCGATCCATTAAATTCTCAAACGTCTCTCTCCTCCGTGTGCACCTGTCGTATATATATAACTTTGTATCTATGTAGAGCTCTCCCGGAGTCTCTTGAAGCGACAACGATAGTGGCCTTCATTGTCCGCTTCCACGTATTTGTCCGACTGATGTTCTTAATAAACGAATGTAGGACATTTGGCGCTCGTTGCCGGCCAATACGGTCATCTGCGACTGTCAGGGTACAGCTTCGTCAAAAGGAAAAGACGTCGTTTCTCCTCCTACGGATGTTCCCGTCCGCGCGACGTTGTTGTCACCTAACTTTTCCGGATCCAGAGAGAGAGAGAGACATCCAGACGCATTGCGTCGGTGTCCTTGCCAGGAACGCCGCAATACCGTCTCACCGCGTCTGTCGTTGCGGACGGCCTCTTCATCTTGCTCTTCCCCTTCCTTTTCTCGACGGTTTTTTCTTTTCGACAAGTTTCCGCAAAGCACTCGCATAACTTCGGATAAATAAAAGTAATTAATTTATTGGGACGGACGAAAATTCGATAATGAAATAGTACGGAAGGCGATCTTTCTCACTTTCAGTTTTGGTAACTTCGAGTCGCGAAGAAAATCCTTCACGAGTGCTATCTAGAGAACTTTAACCAAAATCCTGGAATTAAGAGAAAAGTTTCTACTGTCTCTTTCTCTCTTTCTCTCTCTCTCTCTCTTTCTTTCTCACGAAGACTTGGAACTGTAAAATCTGATTTTGCTTCCCACGAATATCACTCAAGGAAGTTGATGAATATCTCTTGTAGAAAATTAACAGGATAAAGCAAGAGATAATTTGCAGAATTTTGTTATCTAAATATATCGCCGTTACTCTCTACATGTCGCAGTTTGCATAAAATTTCGTTTAATTCGCAACATCCGTTTTTTCACGAGTTCTCAAGAATTTGTGAGTATGCACACAAATGCGCGTCGTTCTCATCGTTCTTCTCGGTAAATCGGATTCTGTGCGATATATAAACCGTCAATAGTTTGACGTGGTGTGGCGGATGATTCACGTCTCAATTGTCGGCTCCGTTAAATCGAACGGCGGTCTTTATACGCCTGTCTGCGTCCGCGTCTTCTCTCGAATCGCGTTTGCGTAGGTGCAAATAATAGTATCGCCGCGGCGCATCTTGCGTCAGTTGCACATGGCGCCAATGCACGATCCAGAGGGATGAGATATTTCGAGTACGCGTAATCAAAACGCGGCACGAAACGCGCGTTTAATCGCGCGCCAACATTTGCGGACTTAGACGCTAGGAGATGTGGTGAAACTTCCGAATTGAAAAAGTCATGCACTTTCTATTTTTCTCTCTCTCTTCTTTGCACGAAAATTGTCTATCACTCGAAATAATTCACCTTACTGTTTCTCTGTTATCTTTTCTCTTCGCTTTGATATCAACGAATTGTTCGGTGATGTAATTTGAAAACAAAAGTGACGGGAATAATTTCGAATAATTGATAAAAATACGGGAAGCGAAATATAAGGAGTATTTTTTTTTTTCTTTAAGAAACACCCGACAACAGAAATTCATTTCCGAATCGTGCGCGCGAGAGCGCCGCATTTTGTATATCAGAGAGATCTATATTCGTCGTAACACGTCTAGAGGCCATCGGCTTTACACACGCGGCTCTGGTGCCACTGCCACTGGATTCTATTTGTGTCAAACAATATAAAGTAAGACACGTACGTGTCCGCGCAGAGTCTCGGTGCAGTTGCATAACCGGTGATATCCAACGTGCGGAAAGCGGGCGCGTCGATCCTCCGCGGAGGGATCACAAAACAGCCAGCGCGCCACCTTACACTTTAACGAAATTGAATTTGCGTCTGGGAATATACAAGGGATTATATGTGCTTTTATGCGGAATATATCAAGTCTCTCGGAAAATTGTATTCTTGATCTTCGGTATCTTTTCATGTTTCTTTGAATAGAAAATATCTTATTCGCACGAGTATAGAATTTTTATTACATAAATTTAGAATATTTTTATATAATTTTAGAATTCTCGTTGCATGCAGAAGTTTTTTTTATAACGACTGCGCGTAAGATTTGCATCGCAGATAAATCCGTTTCGGGAACGGTGTCGTTGACCGTTTAAAAATTAGATTTCGCTATAATTACGTGACGAAACTGATTCGACAAACGCGTCGCGACAGAAAACGTCCGACCGATATATATATCTCTCTCTCTTTCTCCATATAAATATAAAACGTCACGCGAGATCCCGAAGAATTTCGCAAATAATTAAAAAGTTGACTCGCGCGGAAAGTTGGGATGAGAACTTAATGGACGTTGATCACTTAGGCAAGCAAGAAGCTACCGGGTAGTCGTTTTGACGCGTGCCTCGCTTCGGATAAATCGCTAATGGAACCAGAAACCCGAGCTATCGACGATAATACAGCAGAAAGATGTGAAGGACCCGCAGGAATACGTTTAGTACTTCTTTTGGTGTCGCGTTTCCATCCGACAAATTTCTGCGTCGAATTTTAAAAAAATTCACGAGAGCGGAGTAGCGTGGATTATTATTATCGCTTCAATTTTATTTTCAGTATTAAATATTATTATAAAATATCACATTAATTTTAGTATAAAAGATGTGTGAAGAAAGCGCGAGAAATCTACCACTTGGTATTTAATCAATTTTAATCATCTTTTCGTCATTGGAACTTTTAATATTTGAAAGTGCGATGTCAACTTTAAACCAGCGAATTTCGAAACTCGCTCGGCGTGGCGACACGTTCTCGAGGAAATTGAATTTCGCTCGCGTATTATTGAAGTACATGTAAGACGGAAATTGCAACTGCTGATTTTTGCACGTAACTCATGCCAATTTTTTTTTTTTTTCATTTTTTTATAGCAATGCAGTAAGTATAGTAAGTTCTATGGAGAGAAAATGGTTTTCGGATGCTCATATTCAGATCAGCGTTCATTTGTTGTCGCAATTTCAGCCTATCTTTTCAAATCTCTCGTTGTGGCAAGAAATTTATTCGACTTGTACCGGATTTTCTCTTAAATCTTTTCTATCGAGCGGTGAGAAATTGTTTGCATACAAAATATAATCAGGTACATGTACAAATTTGCCGCGCAGTAACGTTTAAATTTATTGTACAATAATTTACTACATCATACATATTTATTTTCTGCACGTACGAGGTTATCAAGCTGAAATATAAAATTGGAGATAAATTATCATTATATAAAAATAATAACAAATGTGCGCGTTTAATAAGGAGCGATTAACGAATGCGCTCGTTCGAAAACTTCAGCCAAGATTTAAATATTAGTTTAGTGACAGTTTAATGCCTGAGCATACACAAACATATACGCGCGCGCGCGCGCACACACATACGCGCACACACATACGTCTTGGCACAACACGCTAAACAACCAGCTTGGATCTTCAGTAGCGATGATGAAACCAGGCTTATGACACGCTCGAATAAGCCAGTCGTAGTATTATAACAGTGTTTAATACGTATATGTACATCACATCGCTCTTGATTACAAATCTTTGTTGCCTGGTTTCAGAGTTTTTACTCTTTTTTTTTTTTTTTTTTCAAAACACAGCTCCTCTCTAAAAGTGCGTAGAGCACTTTCTCGTTGTTTCTCGATTTTACTTTATCTCGAATAGAAAACTAAAACAACGTGAAAGAAATCCCGAGCGCGAATTTATGGAGGCTCGCGAAACGTATAAAACTAATGATAAAGATCGTCAAAGAAGATTTAAGGCAGAGAGGATTATGGTTTCGGCGAATGTGTTTGTTATCAATAGACAGAAATCAAAGCATCATTAAAACTTCCTAACCGAAACACCTGTCGAACGTACAACCCACACACTCGCCGTTTCGTCGACGAGTTAGGGTGTATGGTTTTTTTTTTTCGATGGATTGTGTAAACGCGGAGCGGAGTTCCGGAAAAAAAAAAAAGAAATTAAATTAACCGGCAGCGCGAGAAATAATTAAAAGCATTGCACGTGCCGGCATGTAAATATCATTAATACTCTAATAATGTGGGATAATAACAATGTGATATGATAAATGTGTTCTCAACGAACTCTCTCTCTCTCTCTGTCTACCGTCTAATTTATTTTCATCGCCGCGCTTCCACGTGTATACGTTCTTGAATTACTGACGAAGTAATTTGTATCGTTTTACGATCTCGCTATCTCCTCGTCACTGATAAAATCACGGGCGCCGCTCTAAAACCGAAACAGACAATTACTACACGCGCACACAACAGAAATAAATAAAGAAAACGTGAGCGATAATTGCGTTTGTTCGCAACGATCTTTGAAGAATCCTATCGGACGCGATCAATCGCGTTGTCCTTCCTTCTTCTTCGTCTTCTCGACGAGTTACCGGTTTTTGAGCGCGATCCACCTGTCTTGCGGATCACAGACGCGCTCATTTGATATTTGCCATTGAGCTTCGCAACCTCAAGCTAATTCGGAACCGCGCGCGCCGGGCTCGAAAGCGAGTGTGCGCGTCAAGCGCGCGAATTTTTACGAAAGCGCGACGGGAAAACACCCGACCTGGGACGTCAGACGGTGCGAAAATTGGACGGAGAAAGACCGGCGACGAGGAAGCCGGTCGGGGGGCGCGCGCGTGAGGAAAAGAGGGAGCGAAGAGAGTCTCTTGTGTCCGACGACGCGCGCAGGCGCCGCATCCCGAAGCGCGGAGAGAAATGCTCGTCGTCCGCGTGGCGCGAGTTAGAACTTGACTTGGCGCTTTTAGTCTTGGCCCGTCCCTTCGTCCATTCTCGTCCTTGCCGGACACCAGCAACCAACCCCCGGCGGCGGCGAAAACCTTCCGTGCGCAAAGGGGAACTATGGACCGGTTGCAAGACGAGAAGCGCAGTGACGAGGGAGATTCCGCCTGATCCACCGGCGATGAGACCCACGCGTTGCACCCACGTGCCTTTCGCAAATCTTTACGCGACGACGTGAGAGTTTATCGACGTCAAAGTTGAAAATAATTATTTAACGGAATCCTTGGAAAAAATTTTTCATCTTTCGCATTCATTATCGCGTGTCGTCGCGGAGAAGAAAAAGAAACGTCGAAAAAATTGTACATAGCAAGCAAGAAAAACACAACAACTCTCTTTTCTTCAAAATACATCATATCCCACGTCGGAGGAAGAAATCCGAAGAGTGTGCCGATCGGATATCGAGCGCCGATCGAATGCAAACCGCATTATCGCGCGGGACATGTCGCAGGAGATTCGACCGATTCGTCGGGAGACGAACGATAGTCGCAACTCGAAGAGGAGCAATCGCGCTCAGCGCCGATGGCGCATTCTGGCCAGGGCGCTGACTCGCTCGCCGGAACCGATCGGCGGCAGCGAGTCTGACGAGGAGGTGTCGGTGAGACGGTTCACCAGCTTCGGTCTGCTCAGTTGCTCGCTGCTGAAGAACGCGCTGGCGGACGGCGAGTCCAGTTGGTGCGAATACTCGACCTGGATGGACGATCGGTTGTACAACGTGCAGATACGACGGATAAACAAGTGCTTCACGGCGAGCGAGCTCATCGGCTTCAACAACACCGGCAACGTGTGCGTGTGGCCGTCCGAAGAGTGTTTGGCGTATTATCTGCTGCGGAATCGCGGCCTCTGCCGGAATCGGAACGTCCTTGAACTCGGTGGCGGCATGAGCTGTTTGGCCGGCGTGCTCGCCGCGAAGTACTGCGATCCCAGCTTGGTCACGCTCACGGACGGCAACGTGACCAGCGTCGACAACGTGCGTTGCATCGTCGCCAGGAACGGGATGACGCATCTGGTGGAGTGCGGGGTCTTGCAGTGGGCCCGAGCGGCCAGGGCCCTGCGACAGGCGGCTGCGGTCAACGGCAATCGCGTTAAGGTGAACGTTCAAATAATTTTGGACCAACAAACCCGATCGTTTCGAGAGAAAAAAGCGATCGATAGTCCGAAGTTAACTGTGTTTATAACCGTTTGCAATTTGACCGGCGCGATTAAAATAGCGCGTCTCGGGGTCGGCGAACAGACGAGGATTAAATAATAATCGCATTTAGGAGAATCATTAAATCTCGATGTAGAAGAGACACTCGATAAATCAAAGTTGTTTCTTGATCGGGCACCGCCAAGTTTATCCGTCTCTCTCTTTTTTTTTTTTTGATTGAACTTGACGCGCGTGTTCTTTTTTTTCCTTCCCGAATTGCATCGCACAAAAATGTATTAGTTTGAAGTTGTTCATTTCTTTCGTTTAGCAGAAAAGCGTGTTTCTGTAAACTGTTTTTTCAATAAGCCATATTTTTCGTCAGATTTCTGAGAACGAACATCCGCGCGTATAATAAAAATACATGAGAGAAAAATGCATATTTTCAAAGCAACGTCGAAGTAGTATTGAAGCATGACAGAAATGCTTCTTTGATGACACGCGGTCACAAAGAGAAGCCGGAAATTAAATATTGAAAATCTAATGAAGGGACAGAACACACACACACACACACACACACTCGCACATTTTTAGCTTTTAGATTATGCAAGTCTGTGTTCGCGCGCTCATATGTTAAATAAAAAAAATCAGATTCTACGCGTCCTACATTTTATATATAAACTTTAATATTGCGTGCACGTATATTTCATTGTCATGTGCGAATTCTGGAAATTCGTTATTATAAAACTGCAGAAATCACGACGAGACGTTTGTTTTGATGTGAGTTTCGAGAGTTCGCGAAAATTGAAGAATCACACAGGCTTTTTGTACTTCTCTAATCGCGGCGCGGAATTCCGTCTTGGTCGCCGACCCCGTGGCCGAATGATGTGTCCCGTAAAACTGACGACTCCTCGACGTGATCTGCATCATGAAACGAGGACTCGCCAACCAGTAATCGTCGACGGACCACCGGGCATCGACACGCCTGGTTTCGCGATCGCATATCCTGACGGCGCGGTGCCGTTGCCTCGTCGCTACGATCAATGAGTCATCGCGGTCATTGCGAGTCGATGAATAGAAAAATTGAGGCCTTGCCGAGGAGAGCTACCGGGGATTCTCTATGGTGAAGACTCGATGAGAAAGATCGATCGCGAGAAATTCGCGCCGACAAAAGAACGTCTTTTCAAAAACACTTTTTTTTTAATGTCAGATAATATTTGAAGATAAGAAAAAAGAGGACTCTGGGCAAATGATAATAAAAATCAACTGTAATGAAAAAATTGCTTTGCTCACATATTTCTTATGATACGCACGTATACAATGTGAAATATTGTACTGCATAAAAAAAAAGTTTTTTTGTTTCTTTTATCTAGCACGTGTCACATAATAGAGTCACGTAACAAAAAACAGATGTTGTCGCGATAAGTTTCGAAATATGATATCATAATATGGGTGTCACATTTTTATATTTATTTTTTAAAAATATTCGAGAAAATATTTCTGTCACCGTGAAAGAAAAATCACGCGCTTTTTAAGCTACTGTCAGTTTTTCCGAGACATTTTAGATGAAATTTTCTCTTTATTGATATTTTTTAAATGATAGTTTAATATGTAGAAAATTTTTATAGATTTTATCTGCGCCACGGGGGATTTGGCTAGCAGCGGAATCAAATATTTAGGTGCTAATTAAAGTTTTGATACTTCATTAGTTTTAATTCTCTCATTTAACGCGAAAACATTTATGAAGCTGTTTCGTCGCAAAGAATTCTTTCACGTGTCGGATGTTGTACGGAAAGCATTGAAAAACAAGCGATCGAAAAGTTTATAATTTCACGCGCTCTCGTCTCTCGATGTACAAAAGAAATCAGAGAACGAATACACACGTGTAGAATCCCCGCGTAATCATTGTGATTCCCGGCTCAGATATACAGACGCACACCATTCGGACACTTCCGGCTAAACTTCAGCTCCATTTCCGGTAGCCTCTATGTGTTCTTCCGGTGGCTCGCAATGTTCCGCGCAATTGACATTTTTTTTTCATTGACAATTTTCGCTTTGTTCGAGACCCCGATTGAAAGAAGTTTCACGAGACACAATCCCTTTTTCTTTTTTTTTTTTTTTTAAATTTTCGTCTAAATTTTCCTAACAAGTTTGAAGAGATATTGGAGACTACGTGAAAAATTGCACGATTTAAAAGTTCGAGGTTGTTTCATTCATTAAAAAATTTATCCTTTATCCGCTACAATAGACGGTTATGTAAGTTCGACTTGAGAGAGCCTCTCTCTCTCTCCCTCTATACATTTGCACGAAAAAAGTTTCGGACTCGAATTTACGAATTATTCGGAACTTCTCTCATAACTTTTCAAACGCGCGCAAGTGAATCTTGTTCTTCGGACGTTATTCGATTTTATAAATCAGGGTTTTCTCTCGCGAATATATATTTGCGTTAATCGGTGCTGAAATCTGGACTCTCTCGATTCCCTTCGATACAGACTCGACTTGCGGATAACGACGACGACGACGACGACGACGATGATGACGACGAGGACGAACTACTGCCGTCGATTCTCTACGACGTGATCCTCAGCGCGGACTGCCTCTTCTTCGACGACGTCCGGCTGGATCTGGTGGAAACGATTTACGGCTGGCTCGCCGACGACGGAGTGGCCCTGGTGATGGCGCCCAGGCGCGGCACGACATTCCAAAAATTCGCCGAAGCGTCGGTCAAACGCGGCTTCGTCGCGCGACAAACGGAGCAGTACGACGACGTGGTGTGGTCGAGACACTTGGAGCTGCTGCGAAACAATCTGGAGTACTGTCCGGATCTGCATTATCCGGTGTTGCTGGAACTGACCAAGCAGAAGAAGACGCCGCCCGGATGACCGAGCTCGGTCGACGACGACGACAGTCCCAGTGAAGAATAACGACACGTTTCGCGACGACCAAATGTTTTTTTAACGTCTACTTTGTGTGTCTGTATAAACGCATAAAAAAAAAAAAAAAAAAAAAAGAAAAAAGAAAAACAATTACACGTTAGAGAGAGAGAGAGAGAGAGATAAATATATTTTTTTCAAGAAACGTGCGTTCACCGCACGTGTATGTGAGATGTGAATGATAAGACGTAGGTGTAATAATAAGACTATACTCCCATGTTGTGTCTGACAAGTGTCAAGGTTGGGTTTTTATTAGTGCGTGATCTGATGAAACTGTTTAGCGCCCACATGCGCGAATCGATCTTCCGCTCGTACGCATCGTTCCACATCGTCGCTTTTATCGGAAAAATTCCGTAAGGAAGTCGTGTTTTCGCGTCGTGCGCGCGCGACGTACGAGCGATTCTCGCTTTTCCACGCGGTTGAACGCGGGGATTTCGACTTTATTTTTTTTTTTTTTTTTTTCTGTTTCGTTACCTTAATCCGCGCGTGGATAACGTGTTCTCGCGGATAAACGCGTACGTGTTTGAAAATGTGTTTGATATATTTGCGCTTTCGTCAGTCTCTCGTGTTTAGTTCGAATTAAATTACGCACAGTTAACGTGAGAACGCGTGCCGCACGCGTTTCAAGCACGTTTTGCGACGCCAAGTAACAGACGCGGGCTGATGCAACGAAGCTGTAAATCCTACGCTTTAAATTAATCCGATGTATGATATGTATGTGCGAGCGAAGATAGACCGCAAGAGTTGTATTGTTCTCACTCGCGGCAGGTGAGACTGCGTGCTGTGGCACTGTTTCGCAACACAATTTTCAATTGTCAGATAACAGAGAAGATGAAAAATGTCAATATACAGAGACAAGTGTGTAATAAAAAAACTTTTCGAAACATTGTTCCAGTAAGATTAAAAAAAAAACATTTTAAACATCCCTCGCGTACTTTGCGTACCGGGGGAACAAATTTCGAATAATAATATTTTTGCGAAACGTGCGACTTCGATTTAAAGCGGTCGCGAAGATTGATGCCGGCGATTTGACATTTATCGCCGCATTTAAATCGACGGCATTAGTCTTCCAAGAGAAAATAAATTTATGAATTACTGGTTATTTTCCAAGAGATAAATCGATATCCATTTCCCATCGATCACATTCTTCATTCGATCGGGTAAAAAAAATCGGGTGTGCTTCTCGTAGCAGTCAGAATTTTTCTTAGGAGACGTGTACGTATCTATGTATCCGAACGGATGGAAAAAAAACAAAGACGATCGAGTTTCGCGCAATAGAGTGTCTTGGCGACAGTGGCTTAACGCGATGCCGGCGTTAAAATGTTATCGATCTTTGATTGAGACGCGAAGTGGACGGCCTGAGATGTATCTTTTATCTTAGAGTTCTTTCTTCGTTCTCTCGCCAGAACCAATCTTAAAACGATCGAATAGCGTTTGAATATATAGCTCCCCGTTATCCACAACCTGCGAGCTCTGTGCGTCGCGAAATTGGATTAAAAATCATCTCCACGCAGAGTATTTTTGGATACAACAACAACAACAACAACAACAACAGAGAGTTATCAATGTTATCAATTAATTGTTAACTATTAAGGGTCCAAAGTGATGTGAAGGTCGCGCGAACAATTGTCGATTTGGCGAATTCGCTGAATCCGATGATTAATTAGTAAAATATTATTACGCTTGTTATTACATTAGGTAACATAGATGTAAATCGTTACGAGATAAGATCATTGCAAGATGTAACTTTAGGAGGCTATGCCGCACAGTTAGCCGACGGAACACGAATTTTTTTTTGTGTGTGTAACAATTCGTTAAATAATGTGAAACTGTAAGTAAGCAAAGCGTTTCGAAAGATATTCGAACGTCAATGTAACAAAAAAAAAAAAAAAAAAACAAACAAAAGAGATTGACAACAAAGTCGTTGCACTAAAAATGCACAGAGAACACATACTGATGTAAACTTTAGAAAGTAATTCAGAACAGAAGTCGATTTTGCCTTCGTATCTGTGCACGTATTGATCTAATGATTTATTCACGTATTTATTCGTATGAAGGATTTGTAAATCTCGTGACAAAAAACAAAAAAAAAAAAAAGAAAATCTCGCATATATATATATATTTCTTAAACATCGCGTTCTGAACCCGTTACCTCAAAGGACCAATCTAAGCTATGTTATAAGTCTAGTCAGAACTATACCAAACTTCCACTATTTATACATCTCCTTACGTAGGTCAAGCGTTCGTAAAATCTCTCCACCTCCGTGTCTTAGGAACAAAACAATTAAAAAAAAAAAAAAACGCGGCAGTCGATTTCGTTGTAAAAACCGATCAATTCTCATCCGATTGTTTTCTCGTCTCGCGAGAAAAACAATTACGACACGAGCCAGCTGTAGCGAATATTTTCTCGAAACGTTCATCCAACGTGGGGGTGAGAGAATTTATGGACTCTTTGTAGCCCTAGAGAGCAACTTGTGTATATTTACGTGCGTTTTATGCACGGAAGAATCTCCGCAGTAATAAAACTATTTTCACTTACAACTGGTATCGCGTGTTGTATTGTGTTTTCCTTCTTGCGCGCGCGTTTCGAATTTTGAATAAATTATATTAAGTTCGTCACGTATTCGCGCGCATCGCGTGACGATAAAAAAAAAAAAAAAAACGCCCATTGACAAATCTACGGCGACGTTACTGCGTCAGAATGAATAATAACTATTTATTTAACGTTCGTCAAACATCCTGTCTTTCTCTGCCCGAGAGATAGTTATATTTGTCCGCCTCGATTCTGTCTATGTGATCCACCGCGCGCGCGCGCGCATGTGTGTGTGTGTGTGTGTGTGTGTGTGTGTTAAATATCCGTCTCTCCCTCTTTTTCTGCACATTTGCCAAGTCCTGACGTAATCGTCGCGGGGACCCACTGTCGGAAATTTTTAGTGTCAAAAGTTAGATCGAGAATAAAGTGTCTTTCTGAAGAAGTTTTAAAAGGCATTCGAATTTTCAGCCCAGTTCTAGTCTTATCTTTCAAGTTGACAATTTAGCACGTTCTATGTTGCAACTTACGTAACGTGGTTTGGTATTCCATTCCAGAATGAGGCAAAATTTCCAATAATAGATCGCCGGTCTCAAGAATCACCCGGTCGACACTTCAAACAGTTACAAACGAATTTTCTCGTACGCCGGAATATTAATTGTTCGGATGTTGAAACGACGTTTGTTTCGACGTTCGTTTTGTTTTGATTTACAATCGAAGCGCGCGAAAAGCCCCATTATCGATCACTCGTTTCGGGGGTTTTCGGATTAAAACAAAAATCTCGAGGCGAACGCGAAGCAACAACGCGAAATCGATCGAGAAACGCTTCGCCTCTGGATTTGAGTAACGAGAACTTGTGCAAAAAAGAAGAAAAAAAAAAAAAAAAAGAAAATGCACAGCCGTGCGTTTTCTTCTTCATTTCGCCGACAAGTACAACAGATTTCCGAGACCTCAATTTGCTTCGAAGGTTACATCCGCGATTGTTGGAATCTAAAAATGAAAGTCCCTGATAGACGGTCGCGATTAGCATCTGCGTTCCGTGACGAATGATACAAACAAATTGCCTTAGAAAGGCAAAATCAATCTCGCTAACATCCTCCCGTGAGCATAAATAAAATTCTACGTCGGTTTATTTTATTATATCCGACGATGTGTATAATTTCGGTTTCGACTCTGTCGGATGTTGTTTCGTGCGATGCGAGGTTGCAAATTCGGTCGCATCCGAAATAATCGTCAACGGAGAGATCGAAGGACGAAATTACACGACGAAAAAAATCATCTCTCGTTGATCGCTTTACATCGACGGTAACAGTTATTCTGCGAGCAAGCTGTACAAAGATAAACAAACCGATGCGTGAAGATATTTCTGAATGAGACTTAAACGCGCGCGTTGCCCGCCGCAACGTTTTCTCAGTCTGTAATTATAATCAAATACGAGCGATCTCAACGTCACAATTTTAATTTAAACAAGTTTGAATGTTAGATTGTGTCTGAAAGACGCTCTCACAGACTTTTTGCGCAATTCAAAGAGCCAACGTGCGATACGTTCGATGAGAGCGAAATTGCGCGCGTGGGTTTTAAAGCTTGGAAATCAAACGCACGTACATTTATATTTTTAGAAGACCGTTTCAAAGTTTACCTGTTACTTAAACCTCTCTCATTATCTTTACTATCGTTGCGGAGCTATTATTAAAAGAGAACGCGTCACCGATTCGTTCATATAATTAGATACTTTCCTCGTGGCGGCCTCATTAAAATCGGTGTAACCCTTAAGCGTGTGCGTGCGTATGGGCTGGTGGTGATCGATCGCGGTAAAGTAAGTTTCCGTCGCGCGTCTCTGCGAAATGCGGCTTCCAAACGCGGCCGTCGTCGTCGCGGCTTGGCGGGGAATGAATTTTTAGCCCGACTCGATCTCGAAACTCTAAAGTACATAAGTACTCGGCGCGCATAAGTGCGTCTCGTTTGCCTCCCTCATCGTAACAAAGGAAATAGCTGATCGGGATCGAACTTTTGAAGAGACGTTTCGAGCGTCCTACCTACCGGCCGCGACGAAGCTTCTCTCGGCAACGAATTAATCGCACGGTCAATCTCAGCTGACGTCTGCTGTATTCAAAACCCCCAGTCCGGGCGAGCGATTTAATCTTCAATTAAAACGGAACGAACATAACTCCAATCCGTCACGTTATTACCGCACGCGGTAATAATAATTCGCAACGCGCAAAAAAAAAACGTTTCTGTTAAACGCGGGCGATAAAAACCTCGCGCGATAAAAATTTATTTAGTTCGAATCGTTCGTGAAAAATTGGGTATGACGCACGATTGCGATAACGCAACATCTTTTGTTGTCTGTTCTACTTTTTTTTTTTTTTTTTTTTTTTTTTTTTTTTTTT